>NC_137630.1:5003676-5218127 GCF_963383615.2 Lipophrys pholis | reverse complement strand
ATGAATGAACAGATGTATGGAGTGTGTGTGTGTGTGTGTGTGTGCGTGTGTGTGTGTGTGCGTATGTGTGTGTGTGTGGAGGGGGGGGGGGGGGGGGGGGGGCTTGCGTGTTAATAAATCCACAGTGCTGCTATCGCCATCCACAGCTGCAGCTCTGATCCCTCCTCCACCTCAACCCTCAACATGCACAACCTCCCTCGGCCCCTCCATTTAACAACCCCCCCCCCCCCCCCCCCCCCCCCCCCCCACCACCCCTACTCCAAGTGCTCTGCATCACTCTGCTCTTTTCCTTTCCTAAGAATAATGCACCGCTTGGCATTCTGGTTCTCCTTTAGTACAGTTTTCTAATTCCCTCGCTCACTTCCCCTTCCTCTGTCCATCTCTTTGTCTAGGTCTTCCCTCTCTCTTTCTTCCTCTCTCTCTCTCTCTCTCTCTCTCTCTCTCTCTCTCTCTCTCTCTCTCTCTCTCTCTCTCTGTCCTCGAGTGGCCAGGAGAATGATTATGCGAAGCAGGACTCAG
Organism: Lipophrys pholis; assembly: GCF_963383615.2. Lineage (NCBI taxonomy): Eukaryota > Metazoa > Chordata > Actinopteri > Blenniiformes > Blenniidae > Lipophrys > Lipophrys pholis. The sequence goes on along the minus strand of NC_137630.1, from coordinate 5,217,608 downwards.
ATCCATCAATGTGTCACCAGCTTGTTCCCCAAGTCCCCTCTGAGGGCCCGAGCCCCCCTCCTTCCCCTGCCCCACTCTGGCCCACTCTGGCCCACCAACGCTGTATAGCATTAGCATGGTGGCAAACAGCAGCGAGACAGCGTGCGACAATAAAGATAATTGAAACTCGCCTTGATTTAACGTTGCTCTTATTGGACACCATCTTGCCATAAATGCCAACTTCAGATCTGAGATGAAGTGAGGACTCGAACTAGCGTGAAAGAAGAAGAAACGAGAAGGTGTGTCCTTGCCATGGAGAGAGTTATATATCAGTGTGAAACTAAGGGCAAGTCAATGCTATTCTCAGCTAGTCCATGTCAACACACACACACACACACACACACACACACACACACACACACACACACACACACACACACACACACACACACACACACACACACACACACACACACACACAAAAAACCCACTAAAGTCATGTCATGGACCGTCTACATTGTAAATCATGTTTTCACTTTAAAATTTAGGTTAACCTGTCGCCACTTTTCTGATCAAGTTGTTGAAAAATGAAAAGCTGATACTTTTCAAACGGGCTAAGCTAGCACACGACTTACGGATTCAGTTTATGTGACTGCACAAGAAAGTAACATGATAGCATTTGGACTATTGACCTTTGATTTTATTACACTAGCCACTGCAACTCTGCGTTGAGTTAAAAGAACCGAAGATCAAGATTTCAATTTTCTAATTCAAACGATGCTTTTATTGGAGCACATGTTCCAAGTGACCCCCACTTTTACCGTGGCCCAGAAGGGCCAACAACACAACACACCAACAAAAGCCACAACACACCAACATAAGCCACAACACAACAACAAAAGTCCCAACACAACAACAAAAGTCGCAACACAACAACAAAAGTTGTGGCTCTTTGTTGTTGCGTTGTGGCTTTTGTTGTTGTGTCAGAAGGTCGAGCAGATGAATGTGGATTACTGGAGGTCCTGCGCCTCTGAATTAATGTAGAGGAGTAGAGTCTCCGCCTTTCTGTGTGTTCACATCGCTGAGCTCCTGGACAGCTCACCGACAGGGTACAGCTCTGCCTCAACATCTCGTAGAAGCCTAAGAAGCCTTTTCTGCCTCTGAACCCCCTTGAACTTTTACAGTGCAGTAGCAATAGTATCTTGACATAGTGCGCCACAACAAGGATGTCACAAGAGGGAATACAAGGCACTTCACAAGGTCAGGAGGCAGGTCCCAGGAACATACACTCTCGTCTGGCAAGGACAAACTGTACATGCTCTACAACACTCACCTTAATATTCCACATGGCCCCAACACATATACTTTGCACATATACTTTGTGTGTTTATACAAAGGATATGTGTTTGGGCCATGTGGATTATTATAATATGTGTTTTTATTTGTACATGTGTTTTATGTGAACCATTATGGTGTATTGGATCTTGACCTTCAGAGACACAGACTTAATTCTCAACGGGCAACCGGTGTAAAACTTAGCTAAGTCTATGGCCCAAGTGGTAATCCCTGGGATTGGTGGCCCCTGTAAAATAGAACACCCCTAAAGACACGCTTTTTAAACTTTTTATTTGATTTACCTTGCTTTATAAGTCCAAGTCATCTACACAATGTCATTGTAATGCAGTCACACGAGCTATTCTGTCAAAATAACTCCACCCGAAGTTCGTCAGACGATATGGCGGCGCGGTCGATGGATAAATAGCTGGTGCAATAATACAACTGCTGCCACACAAGATGGAGCAAGTATAGGGCTGGAGAATGAGGGGGTAATTCTTGAGAATACAACAATAACCCAGCCTGGCTTGTGTTGAGCAAAACTATATATCAGTGACATAACATTCTGATGTGTTCTGTAACAGTGAGCTTTTCTTCTTGTAGTATTCACTTTCACCTCATTCCACCCATAACTACTCAAAGCTTTCCCTTGTGTGTACGTGTGTGTGTGTTGAGAGGAGGTGATTCCCTTTATCTCTACCACTGAGTGATGGCTCAGTCACAGCTCAGCAGTACAGTAACATCAGAAACACTCATTGTTCACTCAACTCAACAATCTCTGCCTCAGACACACAAACGCCCGCCCACCGGCATCCATCGGCTGGATTTTTATTGAAAAATTAAACGGGGATGATTTTGTCAGCGTTACATGAGACAAGTTTATATTTGGATGTGTCCATCGATTTGCAGCTGACACAGTACACTGGGGCTGTCTGTGGGCCATAACTCAGCCTGCGCTGCGGAGATTGGCTGAATCCTGCTGCCACTAAATCACACGATGGTGGGGGAGACAGCACACGGAACACAAACAGACTTATGAATGATTTCTAAATGGGTTATTTCAGCTCACGGAGATGCACGACACACTCTTTAATGTGCTCAAAAGTGATGTCACCTGGAGAAAATTGAAGTGCTATTTGTAAATGGGAGGGTGGAGATGAGATGGGGTAAGTGGAAGGCACACTCTGGATATATTTTATTAGCTAAACTGCGTCAATGTCAGCATATCAGCAGCAGAGTAGATATAAAGACCTTCTACTTACACAGAAGTGGCAAGATGCCAGTATAAAACTTTAACATCACTTTTAAAATGTTGTGTCATCAAGACAATGTATTTTAGTATCAATCAGTATTCCTTATTCCAGTGTAGATGTTGTACCATTTAGAGCACACCAGTTGCAGTGGCCCATCTCAGACAGCTGGGAAATACCAAGATGATCCATCGCAATGACTTCAGTGTATTGTAAAAATGTCATTATTGTGGTGGCATGAGAAGATAATTAAAATTAATTTTATTTATTTTATTGTAGCCCACAAGGGGATTTGCTTGCATAGGTACTTTGTTGAATTCATTCTCAAACACAAGACCAATCATGTTTATATATGCAATAAAAACAAGATGATATTTGATCAATATTCATTTATATCCCCAAAAAAAACTTACCGTAAAAAAACGTTGGGATGCCTCTGAACATGTTCTGTAACATGTGTTCTATGTTTCATCTGGCAACAACAACAAGGTACATTCAAGGACCCAAATAAATTGTTTCTGTTATCTGCTCACCAGTGGCGCGCACGCCATTTATTTAATTTAAAGTGACACCTTGTGCGTAGTGTGGAACCACCGGCTGCCTGCTGGACGGTCTATATTGCAGGACAACAGAGAGAATAGAATCATGCTGATTTGAGTAAGACTGCTTGTTGACGAGAGTCAATATATTACAACCCTAAGACTAACACCAGACTGTACCTGCCATGGCCTAACTGCAATACACTACTACATACCTGTGTTCTGCAGATACATTTTAATTAGGTATTTACCATTGCCAAAATTTAATAATAGCCAAGATAGGGTTACGGTTAGAGTTAGAATAATATATTTAGCTAATATACTGTAGCTTCATGCCTGATTTAGTGCTTTTTGTAATATAAGAAGATACATCTGAATGGATGTGAATGTGTGTGTTAGGGTCCTGGTGGACTGGTCATGCTGGACTCTCAGACTACTGATATTCTGTGATCTCGGTTCTGATTTCAGTGGGTTAGTCTATTCAAGACCTTTATGTTTTGTCTCATAATACCGTTTTACATTGACACTCGTAATAAGCATGACATTTTCTGAGTAAATGAGACTCACATGATTAATGCTGCCAGTGGGAAGTATGAACAGAAATGACTGTAATCCGGATTAAATGCTCTACTTTCACTTCATTCTTTGGAGAGCGCCATCTGGTCCCTGTTTTTCATCAACTTTCTCCATATCACTGTCTTTTTCCAGTCTCTCTCATGTTTTTCTCTCTCTTTGTTGGTCAGTCTCTTTCTTATATACATCTCAACATTCACCCCTGGAATTCACAGACTTGATTGGCTGTGTGCTACCACACGTGACGGCTTTACTCACATGCAATTGGTCTGTGAGTTTCCTCATCCACTACCAGAATGACTATAAAAGCAGCACTGATTCAAATAGAAACGCCCCGTCTGGTTTACTATTACCATAAATATTATAATAGCTTCGCCGGTTGAAATAGCAGCGCACTGCCAGGCTTTATAACATCACCCCCTCTTTTGGCTGGAGGTAGGCCCGGGTCCAGATGGATGGCGTCTGGTTCTAAACCCGTACCATGGTCGGATATTTGGTGACCCCTGTACTAAAACAATACTATAAAGACTGGTAAAGCCAGTTCAAAAAGAAGTGCCCCGTCAAAAGCTCTTGTTTTGGCTGGAGGTAGGTCTGAATCCATATGGGCCAGCGCCTGGGCCCGGACCCAGACCTTGACCCGGACTTTGGTCCACCTCTTGGGGACTCCTGGTGTATACTATTAAAAGAAATTATACCAACTTTTATAAGGGCACTTGCTTGGTCCAGAGGGCTAAGGGCAAGTGCTCTAGCATCACCTAGTGTCTATCTGTGCACGCCACTGCTGCTCACATTAAGAACTCTTATATGTCATAAATGAACACATCAAATACACACCCAATTTCATTGACGTCTCATAGACAATAATTCCTATTAGTTTTTCGTTGGTTCTTGATTTTATATATTTCAAAAGAGAATCTATGATCACAAGGCTTCACTGGAATGTTGTTGGCAGGGAGAATGAAGAGAGGACCCCCCAAAAAATTGGGTTTTAAGAGGAAAAAGTTTCTTATTGTAGAGAATAAACAAGGCAAAACATGTAAACACAGGAACAAGGGCTAAAATAAGTAAGGCAAAAAAACACTGGAACTACATGCACAAGATGAAGGCAGATGGACAGGTAGACACCTGAAAACACAAAGTGATTGTGTACACACACCAGGAGAAAAGGCTTGAAGAGATGCAGGTGGATCAACTGACAGGATAATCAGAGAGAGGGAACACAGTGCAGCACACAAAATCAAAGTCACAAGACACAAGATCCTAAAGGCCCCTGATAATACAGAACAGACACAAAGGAAACACAACTCATGAAATTCAAGGCAATGTCAGAATGGGCATTAGGAGGCCACCTCAGACACCAGCTGATGAAGGTGGGTCCTCCCGGACCTCTTCATGAACAGGAACGCATGGAAGAAGGTCCGCTCGGACCTCCTCATGAACAGGAACACATGGAAGCAGGTCCTCCCGGACCTCCTCATGAACAGGAACACATGGAAGCAGGACCTTCCAAACACCCATAGGAGCAGGTACAAAAACAAGTAGATCTTCCAAGATGCCCTCACATTTTGTCTGGCTGGGTCTGGCTCGGTGGCATCAACTCACACAGACACAAGATAAGGAAATGTAATGGCGAAACCTCTCCGAGTCTGTGGCTCTTTCTGTCTTGAGCAAAGGAGCAAGAGCTTTAAGTCCTTCTGAACATGCTCACATCGAGGACGAGAAAGTCCACATAAGTCCAGGGACTGCACAGTCCATGTTTGGTGGTTCCAAATGTAAAAGAGATTCAAACAGAAAATGACACTGTCGAGAATTATCACTAACACAAGAAAACACAACAGCCAGAGGTGAATGAATAGATTTGGTGGCTTTTAAGGTAAGGCATAAGTATATATTTCACTACTGCAGGCTGCTGTAAATTTCAGTTGCAATATGATTCACTCGTGACTAACACTCTTATTCTTATTAGCATTTACCTTGAAAGTGCTACAGTCTGCAGAATCCATTGACTGTTGACCATGCCCACACCCTAATTCAAAATTAATTAAACTTTTATAGCACGTTCATCAAAGAGGCTCATAAAACTGATATGGGATAAGCTGTATGGCATTTCATATGGTGTTCAGTATACCACACATAAACCTATAGATCACTCAGACAAGTATGTAATACTACACTGTCCAAACCTACTGATGGATAGAAGATAGAGGGACTCAGTATCTTCTGTTCAGTTACAGAGGCCAGAAGTATACATTCCACTGACAGGGGTTTTTCTGACACCCTACTCTGAATCTAGTGGAAGTAATGTGTCCTTGGTTCACCTTGAGGAACCTCGAAAAGGCAACCTTAAAGGACAGTGGTATGTTACTAATTTAGTATTGACATGCCAAGCAAATGAAAAACTGTTTTTTAGTAATCTGTGGATCAGATCCAAAAGATATTTCTGTTAGTTTGGGTGAAGCAATAGTTCAGTTAAACTCTTAGTTCAATTGGATAAAAGTGTAACTTACAGTCAGGCTCAGCAGCTGTTTCATGTTGCACTGCATCTTTTACTCTTGGATTTTTATTCTCTTATGCTAATCATTATTTATTTAATTGCTTTCACATGTCATTGTGTTTTTTTCTCTTCATTCTTATTTTGGTTTTTATACACCTTTCTCATTGCCAACTGTACATGTTTGTTGATTGTTGAGCATTTTGAATTACGTTGTGGCTGAAATGTATGGTGGCCCAGAAGGGCCAACACCACAATGCAACTGCAAAATCGACAACACAACAGCAAAACGCCACAACGAAATAGCAAAAAGCCACAACACAAATGCGAAAGCCAGAATGGAAGTGTGCAGCAGTCAGAAGAACCGGCTTTGTTTCCGGGGGACAATGTTTTCTGACGGAACCAAAGTGGAACTAAAGGATGGACGGCAGACCACATACATAACATTGACAATTTAAACACAGTGACCAACATTTCTGAAAACCTGTAAGGAAATTAATCACAATCATCGAGCATGCATTGGCCCTTCTTGGCCATTGTAGAAATGTGCTGTACAGTTAAAGTTGGATTTCCCTTGCCTTGCCTTATTCCAACTAACTTTGGCAAAGGCATGGTACAGCCTGGAGCAGTCATCAGTTCACCACACACACTCACACACACACCTACAGGCAATTGGACGCATGTCTTTGGACGCATATCTTTGGACTGCGGGAGGAAAGCCAGAGAAAATCAACATATGCAAGGAGACAACATGCAAACTCCAGACAGGAAGGTCCAGCTGGGAGCCAAACCCACTACTTTCCTTGTGGAATAGTGTTAGATAAATTAGTTGGGATACAACCACTTGTCTCTACAGGATGAATGCGTGTTTGATTATTGAAGGGTGACACATGTGAGGAATCTGCAGAGAAGCATGGAAGACTGTTGCTCTGACTTTGACTAATGAAAATCCACAGTGGCTCTACGGTGGTGGACATAAATTACTCAGTGAAATTTGTCAGAATTTAGCGTCTGACAGGCGCTAAAAGCCTCTGGATGGATTGAAGCTCTCAAATGATTCTGCTACCAATCTTCCACATTGATGTCTTTGAGCTTTTCAAAGTGGAGTTCTTTAAGTAAGAGCAGATATCAGTTCTTTCCTATATTTTGTCATGCTGAAAGTGAACTTTGAGGCTTTAAGGAACTTCACCTTAGACCCAGTGTTCTGACATTGCAAAACACATTTCACTCTCAAATGTGTTATTAATCCTTAAATGCCTTTCTTACTCAATCTGTTCAATGTTTTACATTTGGTAGACAAGACTTTGTTGTTAGGCCACCAAAAAAAAAAAAAAAACAAGTAGAAAAGATGATCTGCATTACCTAAAAGCTGTATTACGGTTTCGTGTTTCCTTTGAATATTTCTGTCGAAAAGCTGTGGTGCCACTCAGGCACTTGTTACTATTTTGTGCATTTCCCTTCAGTAATGATGTTCTCTTTAGACCTTCGGTCCAAAGGGACTGACGCTCTGTCTATGTCCTGTGTACTATTTTAACCATCAATCACTTCTCTCATTGAGTTTATATGACCTCCACATCCAGAACGATAAACATTGATGTCTGTGCTACTTGATGAGAACATGGACCTAACCCTCACTCCTGACAGGAGGGTGTCTAGAGAATTGTTCATCACCTTGCAGTATTGGGAGTTTTTGTCTCAGATTCTGTTTGATGGCTCACTGCTCCTCATGATTCTGAATATACAGACTGAAAAGTCCAAACAAATACTTCTTTCTGAAAGGTCCCATATTATACAGGTTTTTTTTTTAACAATTACTCAGAGGTGCCAGAGGTTCAACAAGATTGTATTCAAAGTGTATTTCCCCCAAATCCAGCCTCAGTCTTCAAGTCAGTCAGTCTAAAGTTCCCTCTAGTGAGTTCTACTGAGAACAGGCTGTTTCTGTGTCTGTGTCTGTCCACACCTACCCCAGGCCAGACTTAGGGAGAAGCTCAGTGTTGCCAGATTGGGTGGGTTTCCTCCCAATTGGGCTTCTTGGGGAGCCTGTATGTGTTACTTTTTGTTTTTGTTTATTTAGTGCAGTTGTGTGTTTATAACGTGTTCTTTACCACTCATAAAATAGTTTTATGGTTTTATCACCGGTTTCTACAGATGTTGAGATCTGGGCCGGTTTTTATTGAGGTGGGCAGGTTTTACGTTGTGTTCAGACGGGAAACAGTGAGTCAGCTCTGGCAACCCTGAAGAAGACACAGCTTTCCGATACCATGCAGAAATGTTTACGGTGGATTTATCACTAAGGCTCCTAGAAAAGCTGTTTTTCACGAATGATTGGTTAGTTAAAAATGCTGTGTGTCTGAACATGTTATTTAGTTTGGTCGTATGTGTCGTTACAGTTGCCATCAAGTAGCTAACGCTAGCTCCTGCTAACTGTAAGGGGAACTTACGGTTTTTCATATTATCATGAATCATAAAGTGCTCAAGTGAGGTGGCCATGAACAGACCTTACAAGTTGAAGCAGTAATTTTGTACCAATCAGCCATAACATCAGAAAACATACTTCCTGTTGCATAAGTCTCTCTTTTTCTGTAAAACAATACCGTGACCTGTTAAGATATACAATTTGTTGGACCCCTGAATCCCAGTGATATCAGGTACTAAGTTGTTAAAAGCAGATCCATTATGTAATGCAAAGTGGGTGTATGAGCCAAATGTGATATTATTGGATTGTGTATAAGTGTTTTGACCTGTGTGGGTGTGTTGTGTGTCACTGACGTCATGTATATACAGGTATATACTGGGGCAATGAAGGAGAAAATAGGTGTTGACCCCGGAAGAGCACGCAGGTTTTTGACCGCTCTGGCGGAGTTTATCAGAATATGCTCGTGTTTTGTGCTCTGGTGAATTGAACTTTGAACTAATATAATTTGCACTGAAATAAAGAGATTTTTGTATCTTAACGGATCTTTGGACTCAGTTGATGGACACGAAGCAAAAGGTAAACAATAGCCGCCTAGCGTGTCAGACCCACCTACCGAGGCAACAACTCACCAGCCCAGTATTAGGCTGGCTGGTATAGTAGGAGTTGGGGCCTCCAGAGGACAACCATGATCTTTTTCTTCTTCCACTTGTGATTAGTATTGACTCCTGGGTACACCAGGCAACAGCTGCAGTTATGGATATGCTCTGAACCATACATCTCACCTTGCAAAATCTAGCCCTTGTCAAACTCACTTTGATCCGTATGCTTGACCATTTTCCTGCTTTGAGTAGTTGAGTTGGTCCCTAAAAGCACCTGCTTTGTGTGTCTGTGACTCCTCAGTATGTAAATGTGAATCAATTCTTTTAACCTTCAAACGTGATTCTATGTGACAAAACCATTCAAATGTTGTCTCTTTTTTGTGAGCAGATGCATAAGGAGCAGGCAGCAGATTTATCCATTCATGCATTGTCAAAAACCACTTCATTCATGCTCGGCTCAGAAGTCTGACCACTACCTCAACATGCCAACATCAGTTCGGGCAGTGGTACAAATTCTGCAATAAAGCTAACTGGAAGGGTAAAGTTTTTCATTAGCCTGAAAAGCTCTATAGTGAAGTATTACCTGAAGTCTACATTTTACTTTCCTCTCCTGGTAATTAGAAATACAATCACACATTCTAGTTTTCATTTCAGCGTTCCTCGCCTGTTGCCCCCCCCTTTACATCAGTTTTTTTTATGAATTGCACTCTCTCTCTCTCTCTCTCTCTCTCTCTCTCTCTCTCTCTCTCTCTCTCTCTCTCTCTCTCTCTCTCTCTCTCCCTCTCTCTTTCACTCTCTCTCTCCCAGATTAAAAAGTGTCCACAGGATCTGTTCAGTGTATCCATTGCTTCTCCCCTGCCACCAGGTAACGCAGGAAAAGCATTCATCTCCTCGGCCATTTCACACGCCAGCTAAAGTAATGGTCCCCTGGGAACTTCAACTACATCATATGGAGAGGGGGCGAGGGGGTGGGGAACGGGCAGAAAATATACTGGCAAATATTTAGGTGTTTTCGCTGCAGTTTTTCTCCGATGGGATTGCGCCCTCACAGAGGGACACAGAGTTTGAAGGAGCGTATTGTTTTTTTTGTACCACAACACAACCTTATTATTCTGTCTTCTAGCCAAGCTGCATCAGATGAGTATACACACTCATAAGTGCCGGTTGACACTGTGGGACTCAAACACAAAGGTCTACACACACATACACACACGCACAGCACTGCAGGTATGTCTGTAAAGAGCCCTCACACACACACAACAGGCAAACACTTTGCTTGACAAGCGTCCGTGTGTTCAGAAATTAAAGATGTAATCTAGTACAGCACAGCCTCTCACTAAGACCCAGTACCAAAGACAGAGTATTTCTCAGAGACACAGTGATTCTCAAGCTGAGGCCCGGGAACATCTTTATATGTTGTGAGTGTGTTTGTCTTCACTGTAATGCTGGTCTGCAGCCTTTCTGAGGGGGATCCAAGAACAAAGACTTCTTCAGGTGACCATTTACACCAAGAATCTTGACAAACGAGAGGACTTTGAGTATAATTTCATCATAAGTTGTCGTAACTTTATTTTGGATAAAAATGTGACGACATTAATGACATAAAATATAGATCTGACTTCCATATAACATGTCTTGGAAAGTATGTGATCATAGTTGGCTACAGCTACTTTTTGAAGACCCTCTCGTAACAGATGCTCTTTTGCAAACTTCATATGCTCGTACTTTACTTATTTGTAGTCCTGCCATAAAGACCCATGCCTTTTCAATGTTTGTTTGTTTTTTTAAACTTATTGATGGAAATGTTATCTAATTCTCTCAAGCCTCTCTGCGGCTCAATGGGGAACGTGTAAGGAGTCCTTTTTTGGTTGTGTTTTAATGCTAGGTTTCCAAGGTCAAATCAGCAATCAGCTCAATTTTTACAAAAGTCAAGAAAAAATGTTGAGACTGCCCAATGTCAGAAATCTTCATAAATAGAGATTTAGTTTGAAGAGCCGATCCTTTTTTTCTGCAGAGCTCACTTCTGGTTTTTGGGGCTGGATATTCCACAAGGGCTTTGACTTTGGCATCCAACAGATGCACTTTACCCTGGCTGGGTACGATGGAACCTGGCTTCAGGTTTAGCCCGTGTCAAAAGAAATAAACAAAAGCATCCTATCACTACAATCAACCAAAGAACCAGTGCAAAAAAAAAAAAAAAAATAGAAACTTTAAGGGTTTCCCTCTTGAAAGAAATATGATGCTGTTCTAACCAATCCACTGGCTTGATGTCACCACCTGTATTCAACCTGCTCGCGTACGTAAAACAGCATTTTTAAATTTTTTATTTTTTACTTGCAGCAGAATGATAAAAGTCATACTTCATCTGTGGCTGAAAATGTATTAAAAATCACAACTGGAAGTTGAAAGCTCCATCATTTGAAACGCTGGGACATTTGCAAATGTTTAGTAGCTTCTGTCTTTTTACATTGAGGAGGTGGTGTTTGGGTGGCGGTGGAGTAATCAGGGGTTCTAGAATGTGGAATGAAAAGTTATGCTACATTTTACAGGTCCCATCGTGAGCAAAATTCACTTATAATGGTTTTCTAACAGTAATATGTGTCCCCATAGCCTGTGTATGACCCCCCAGAAGTGAAGAAAGTCCATTATTGTTGCTCCAATTTTTAGCGAATGTGTACTCATACAGTGGATTTTTTAGATTTTCCCTTCATGACATCATGCAGGGAAATAACCACTCCCTCTGATAGTGGATACTCACTTTGATTCTCCCAGAGCTAGATGAGCTCTGCCCTGTAAAATTATGATGTTGCCTTGATTTCTCCTCGCAAACACTGGTACGACAGTATTTCTGCGAGCCTTTGCGGTAAATCCACCATAAACATTAGCGCATGGTACCATGAGTTAAAACCGCATCCTCAGTAGAGCTCAGTAGAGGGACTTTTAGACTCGCTGAAATTCAGGACTAAGGCTGGATTTGGGGAAATACATTTTGAATACAATGTTGTTGGACAAATGACACTGATGTGAGATTGTTTAAAAACGTAAAAACAATATGGAGCGGAGATGATTGGCTGAAGCTCAGCAGCCTGAAAGATCATTGGAAAGCGAGTAGCGACGCCACAATAATATTCAGGTGATTTTGACAGGATGCAAAAGACTTGGATGAAAGGGCAGCAGAGTAATGTAAGAGAATAACTTCAAGCTTCATTTGATGAAACTCTCACTACATCCTGTATTTTCTTGGTCTTTTTAGCCACAGTGGCTGTAGATAACTGTCATTTTAACTTTTGTTCTTACTTCCTTGATTCTGTCATGTTGGGACGGCTCAGAGAACAAGACAATGAAGATCTTGTAACAAGACACTCTTTTGTAGCAAACTGTCATCAGATCTTCATCTCTATTGTGAGTGTACTGCTATTATACATGATTATTAATATACATTTATTCTGCCTGTCATGTAAAGATCTTAATGTTCAAGATTATATTCAGTGTACAATTGTGTGGACTTGTGAGCGTGAAATACCTAATTAGCACCGCTGTTGACACTGTTGCCCTTCCAGGTTGTAAAATGTGCCTTTGGAGTGATCTTGTTTTAATCTCCAGCAGCCTGAGTCAGCTGTCAGTGTCTTTGATGAAGGCAGCTGAGCAGAAGGTGTGAGAAGAAAATGGGGGAATAAAAACACAAACTGAAATGAAGTGATTCAAAGGAGTGGAAAATGTGAACAGAGAATGGGTAATAAAGCTAATTGGAGCAATGGGATGCTTGTGATGAAGCCAAAAGTACAAATAACAACAGTTTAAAGGTGTTGTTTTCTCTTTTACTCTGCTTTCTGGTTCACTTCTTTTGAGTGTCATTAACATTCAAGCTGCACGTTTGTGTGCGGTGTGTGTGCACCAGCGTCTCCAGTGTCCGCTGTGATCCTGGGACATATAGTACACAGAACACACTCACACATAAACACAAGCGTGCCTTGTCCCCGGAGCTCCTGAGAAGCGGAGATTGCCTCTTTAAGGTGGAAATCAATATTCTTTCTTTCCACATCTCTCCTAAGCTCGCCCTGTCCTCTCAATTCCTGGGCCTACTCGCCCTCTCCTGCTCTCCATCTCGCCATGTCTCTTCCTCAATGAATCCATCACCTCCCCTCAGACACGTCCGTACAACGATCCGTGGCTTACATCTCCAAAGTTTCACCTCATACTGTCACCCGGTGGGATGCAGACCCCAGATGCTGAGGATTGAGGTAAGTTCTGGTGGGGAAGCAGTGAGTGAATATTTTTTGGGGGGGGGGGGGGTTGTGGTGGAAGGCCTCACACATCTTGAGTTGGCAGGCTTCAGAATTCAGAGAGATGACTCGGTGAGGGGTGGTGAATGGATCATGGAACCACAAGAGGAAAAAAGCCATCCATGTTTCAGTTTCCTGCTCTGCTGTAGCGAGAGAGGACAACAATAATATGGGTTGGATGGATTTTCTGGACGCTCTCATTGCACTGTGCCATAACTAGGAAGTGGCACCATTGGCTTGTGTTCCACCTTTTTGACAAGAGCGGTGCATGAGAGATGGCAGTGACAATGGTATGGCAAGAAAAGAAGGGATGAATCATCACACATTGATGTTGTACATTTCAGAAAATCTGCATTGAAGTGGAAAGCACGGGGGGAAAAACATACTCAGGGCGTGTTCACCTTCCTCTGTTTGATCATATTGGAATTCTCTTCAGGGAAATTCATTTTGTTTGGGCGACGTGAACCACACCCACAAACTGAACCGGAGCAAACAAGCGATCTTTCGTCACCTTGAAAACGTGGGTCTCAGTTCATTTACAATTGATCTTTCTGGCGGGCGGGCTGAGAAGACGGGAGGAGAGGATGTGACGTTGTGTGCAATGCATTCTGGGTAGTAAACAAACCATGTTAACCATGTGACTCAGAAGAAACCGACGCAGAAGAAAAAGGTGGAAAATATCTTGTGGGCAGACAGGGAATAGTGAGGAAGAAGTAGAGATGAAGAAGTAGTGAGAGAGGCACCCAGTGATATCTGGTGTGAAGACTATATATTGCAGTTATTTGTGGCTACCCATTAGCCACGAGCTAACTAGCCTAGCCACCACGGGCTGAAGCGAAACTGCCGGTTTTAGCCTCTCTGGTCTTGTTTCATGTGACAGCGCCCTCAAACCAGCAGTGGTTGGAATTGCATTTTCCAGGTGGTTTGATCTGGTCTCAAAAGTGAATGTAAACGCCACTGAACCAAATGAAGGTGTGAAAATTCTCCCGGAATGGATCTAATGGATTATCATGGCTGAAAACAAAGGGTGTTGCAAAGAACAAAAAATGTTCAAGGGCCTGAGAAACTGCGTCCATCGGTTTCAAATTGAAAAGAAAGTTCTTCATGAGGGTTCATACTGAATAGTAGCTTAACGATATGAATTGTGAAAATTAAATCTGATGTTGTGTGGTAATGTTGAATGAAACATTCTGTTTATAGGACTTTGTACTCCATATACAACTGAATTAGACTGATTGTCTTTTCACACACATTTAGTATTCGCTCATTATTATTCTAATTGTATGATCGATAAAGCATTTGTGGTTCTTGTTTTTTTTAACAAATAAAGTTTTTTTATGTATGCCTTGTTTGTTTTTCGTCATTTAAATAGGAAAATGTATGATTGAAAATCTTGACATTTTCTTATCATTTTAACGTATTATTGACCTCAGGTAACACACCTAAATTTTGTTGGGGCGTATAGAGGAGCAACTGTTGTGATTGATACAAACCCTAAAGCTCCTAATAAGTAATATGCAATAGGGTTTTAAGTTTACAAATAAAAAAATAATGCTACAGGGTAACAAATGATTTATAATAGTAATTATAAAAAAAGCAAAACTGTTGAACTGGGAAGTAGCTGGGAAGGTATATGAGTCTTTTTAAGGGCTGTTGCACATAATTTCTGACCATTTGGTCAGAGGCAGAACTTTGACCAGACGTACTTTCTCTGAAATGCATCGGTTTGAAGAAAGTACTTATAGCTTTGTGCTAATTGTTATACTGCATATTATCTCTGGGAGGACTAGCAGGTGACCACGGTTTCAACCACAACGCCACAATAGATGTGACTGGGGTGACCCCAATCAGATATCTCAGCGACCCTAACCATTTTCTCTCACTGAAGAGCTGGTTCTCTTGTCCTGTCAGTTCCACCCAAATTGCAGAGAACCTCCTGCAGTCCCAAAGTGAAGCATGTTATGACAAGAACCATGGATTGTTCTTGCAATCTCCCACATTGATCATCAAGTGTTCATGACCACGGATGAAGGTAGTGATAATGATATGCTGGGAGAAAATAAGTGTTGCATTAGCATTAGTGCTGCCATTTGTTCCTGCCTAAAAAAGACAAATAAATAAGACTTTGGCTTTGGTTTCATAATGAGCCGTCATTTGGACTCAAATGGTCCAACAGCGGAGTTCAGTTTAACGTCTTTGAGACAATCAGGAAGGGCTATAGTCTGATTGATCCAGATGCAGATTAGCATACCCCACTTGAATATACATCTCAAGTTAAAATTGTTGGTTGTGTTTCATAAATGGTTCAACTATAAAAGTTTTGACTCAAATTTGTTCACTTTACTATTTTCTCTGCAAGGATCTTCGACTTCCCATCCAGAACTCCCGTTTAGTCCATCTAAAAGAAGTCCAAACAGAACAATTGAAGTAGTTTGTTAAGAAATTTTTACTTTTTCTGTACAAGACACATGCCTAAACTATCCCTACAGTAAGTAAAGTATCCTAAGCCGAGGATGATGATACAGGACGGTAATATGACACAACAGGAAGTGACACACTCAGAGGTGAACAGGAAAACAATAAAAGGAGGATTCTGGCACAACCCTGACAAGTCAAATTGCAGATACTGGTGTTGAGGACACTTTGAATCTTCCTATCGTCTGCTGAACCTTCTTCAGATGCTCTCCTCCTGTCTCACCCGCCCCGTCCCTCCTTCTCTCCCGCCCAGCCACTTTACACAGCCATTCTCCTCCCCCCCAGTCCCCCACCTTACTCTAACCTCCACACACAGCAACACTTGGGAGGCTATTTTTTGCCATGCTTCACTAAATAAGGCCGTGGAGCATGGCTGCACCAGTGAGCTGGTGGAGGGATGGGGGGTCTCTGGTTGTTACCTTGGTATAAAAACCCTGGGACAGTGGAGGATTCCTCCTATTGCTCTGAACCTCTTGTTTGGACCGATCTTATCCCCCTAGTTTCTCACAGTATTCTTATTTAAACCTGCTTTTGTCTGGACTGAAAGAAGAAATCAATGTACAAACACTTCCCAGGTGATCCCTGATGTCTGTTTTTGGGGGGTCTTTTTGCTTTAACTTCACTTCTGAGGGCGTTTTTTTTTTTTTAAGTCTTTCTTCGATCCTTTCATTGTGGAGGAATTTCTTTAACCGACCACCGGACGGCATCATCTTGAAAGTGGAATGAGTGGAATATGGGAGTGGAAAGACAAGAACGGCAAGAAAGAGTAAGCAAAGTTTACCGTTTAAAAGGTCCCCCATTCTGTGCCGCTCTTTATTTTCACTTTCTAATTTTGAATTCCCATGACATTTAATCCACCCAGACCTTACTTACCCTCCCCTGCTTCATTTCTGTCCTCAATCCTCCAGATTTTCTTTATCTTTTTCTCAGACTCCCTTCCTTTCCCTTCTCCGCCTCAATTCAGTTTTCTTTCTATTTGGTTTTATTTTTTTACTCATCCACATTATTTCTGCCACAATCCTTCACTCCGTCGTTCATTCTCTCCAGCCCTCCCTTCCACTGGCTCCCTCCCCTCCCCTCACTGCCCTCTCTCCCTCTTTCCGATTTGTCCTTCAGCTCTGTCAGCACTCACTATCTCACTCCATCTCCGTCTCTGCTAGTCCGATCAGCTGTCTCTTCGTTTCTAACTTTACATGGCCCGGCATGGCTCGTGGAGGGATGGGGCAGCTACCGGCTGACGCATTTCACTACCCAGTCATCACTTCAAAATCGAATCTTCTTCCACAAACCTCCCTGCTCCCCCCTCACCTCCTCCTCCTCCTCCTCCTCCTCCTCCTCCTCCTCCTCACAATTTTTTTGCTCTTTACCTGCATGGGCTCCTGGGTTTTTTTCTTCCTTGTCTTGATCTGCTCGTTTTACCTCCTCCTCCTTTTTGTTACTTGTCCTGCAAGAGAGAGAGAGGCAAGTCCCGTGACCCTCTTCTTCTTTTCTCTTTCTCTCCTCCTCCTCCTCCTCCTCCTCTTCTCTCCTTTCTGCATCCTTAAACTCTCCATCGCTGATTCAGCTCCCAGGGAAGGAGGGACTCCTCCTGCAGCCACCGCTCCACTCTGCACGGGCCACCTCGCATCCCCATCTGGATCACCCTCCACTTCTTTATAGTAAGTGTCTCCGCATGCATTGTGCAAATGTATGTTTCTGTGGCTCGGCTTTGTCCTGATCACCGTCACATATTGCAGTTAGTCTTCTCGTGTTCTAGTTTGGATACAATTAATGACTTAGGGAGCTGGAAAGAATGTGTTCACCTTTTGTTGAGGAATGCAGTAACTCCAGAGGAGTGAGCCAACTGCAGCAAAGTGGTTGAAACCGAAATCTGGACAATCACAGAGGGGTTGAAAGGTCAAGGGTTATCTCCGAGGCGCCACCTCTGGAGTCTGGGTGATTTTCAAGAGAATATAGAAAAGTGATTTTAACAGGTAATTCTGCAGTGTTTGGTTTCATTGATGATCAATTGGAAGAAATTTTACATCTGATATAAATTGCAATTGTCAATGTTTCCACATTGCAGAAATAGAATGGCGGTGCAGACTTGTGTGTGCGCTCTGTGTGCTATATTTGCCTGTGGGACAGGTGACATTATCAGCACAAAAAGCTACAGGGACCAACGTGCCCACCCCGCCATTAAGCTTGGCGTCGCCCGTCCATACTGGGGACTCGGGGTCTATCTATAGACAGGACACAAACACACACGTGTCACGAAGGCGAAAGGTTTAAAGTGGAAGCCAGGTTCTAAAAGTGTCTCACATATGCTCCTATCCTTCTCTATCTCGCCCCTTCCCTCCGCCCTGTCTGTCTTTCTCCCCTGCCTGTCCACGCTAATTTTACCCCGGGTAGCAGATACCACTGAGATCAGCAGTGGTCAGCTGTCTGTCAAGCGTCCTGGAGTCCTGACGAGGCTCTCTTGCAGGACACATTTCACTGGAGGAGGCGAAGTGTCGGGTGTCCTGCAGCCCAGCCCAGCCCCGGTCCAGATCAGCAACGGTTGTAGAGTCACAGCTGTCTAAGACGGGGAGGGAGATGGGGAGTCTGCGTGTGGGTTTTTTTCGTCCGACAATCGATCTGGGTGTGATGCCTAGCTTTATATGGCGGTAGCGTAAAGGCAAATGTCTGTCCTGTACAGGAAGTCGATCGGGGGGGGGGGGGGGGGGGGGGGGGATTATATATGGGACCACATTTTGGCAAGATGTACTAAAGAATAAGCAAATATGAATTCTGATTTTAAAGCTCCTGCTTGTGACATTGATGCACCTTTCACAAAAAGAAAGATCTTGAATGGTGTAACTGTAAGAACACAGGAAATACTTTTACTCTCACAACCGTACAAATAATTCAGAATCCCAATCCAACTTTAAACCATATAATACACTTATCTGTTATTAATATATTTTTTTACATTTCTTGTTATTATCTTGTTTCAACTCACAGTGACTGTTTTCAGACTTTTTGTAGAATACCTTTTTTGCGCTCCTCTTTTTACACCGGGTACGTTGGAATGAAGGATGGTTCCGAAAGTTTTTCATAATGGTAGGAATACAAATGCCATATGTTGCTAAGTTTCCCAGAAAGCAGCGTATCACATGCTGGTGTGTACCGGTGCATATTACAAACTGCCCTTATCTTGCAATCTACAGCAGTTGGCTATTCCTCCCTGGAGAACTGTAACTCCTGCCTGGAATATTGTGGCGACGGGGGGAAGAGCGAGTGAGAGAGAAAGGGCTGGAGTGGACATGCAGCTCATTTCTTTGTAATGTGTCTGGAGTCCGTTGGCTCGGAGGGAGTGTGAAGCCCCGGCAGGTGATTTACAAAACCTTCCGTTCCATCGCTGGGAGAGGAAAGAAAAAGGGAGGAATGAGGAAGAGGGAAGGGGGAAGAGAGAGGACGAGCGTGATTTATGGAAGAGACTTTTAGTTTAATTACTGGGCGGGCAGGGCTGATGTGCGCAGCCCCCATGGCACTGGTTATACACAGTTGGTAAGAAACACGCGCTATTGGAAGTGGGAAGTGGGAGGGCTACAGAAGATGACATACTTGTAGGTTTGTGCGGCTGCGGGCAATTTGTGTGTTCAGAAGTGCAGGACAGGACACAGAAGTCAAATTATGTAGTGTGGAAAAGCAATATACAAGTACCTGTACAGAGGACTTAAGTGGATACGTGCATGCATTTTCCCCTTCGCCGTGGAGACATATAGAAAAATATATATTTTATCCAATACGTGCAAGCAAATGCAATCTTCGGAATAGAAACAGGGGCAATATTTTTGCTGTGTCAGCAGTCCACATTAATGCAAGCTCCCATGGAGATTTGATTTGCTGTAATTGTCCTTCAAGGTGAAAGTTCGACAGTCCAAAGTCAAGAATATAGCTGATATAGCAGTGGATGACACGTTCAGGAAGAGCAGAAAGTCTTTTTCTTCTTTGTTTGACAATGTTTTTACTCATTTTGAACACCACATGTTTGATATTCGTGGCCTTTCAGGTTGAGTTTTAACCTTGAGTGTTGGGACCCGTGTTCGAGTCCTGATTGCTGCAGGAAGTGCAGGCATTGTAAAAACTGACCAAGTCTACAGTGTAAGTGGCAATACTGGGATGACCCCAGTAAAAGGAAGGCTTTCCTATTTTCAGACAATGCAAAGAGCAAATCAGGGTTTAGATGATGTCGCTTTTTCTCAAGCTCCTAAACTCGTCCAACTAAATTAGGCTATAAATATTCCTGTTTCTCCAGCTGAAATTCAAAGGACATTGTTTGTAGATTCTTGGCAAATGTGGTAGTTGTGTCCTCTTTTAAATGACAAGACATTCGCAAAACATATCCAGTTAAATATCTAACAAGACTCAAAGAACCAGAACCATAATCACATCAATAATGAATTTTAACGCTAAAATGTAAATTTTCCATCAGTTTTTTTGAAGTGACCTTTCAGCCACGTTCAATCTTTTTTTTTTTTCCCCCTACATTGGACAGGCTCTTTTTATGCTAAATCAGCCATTTCCTAACTTTGCTTGGCCAAAACAGAATATTTATATGGTGGGGATGGTTAGTGGAGCCCAGTTGGAGAATACTGCAATTCAAACACACGTAATCAAACACAAAGACCCACACACACTCTCTTTTTCCTAATAACCCTTATATGCTTCCTGCTGCTCTGGCCATAGGTTCTCCTAACGCCTCTCTCAGAGCCTTCATTAGATGCCTGACGTTAGCAATGGTTCAATTCATTAAAAGCGCGACTCAGCCTTTGTGCATTTGCCTATAAATTGGTATTGATCTCCGAGAGGACAGGGGAGAGGGGGGAGGGTTGGGGAGCCAGACAGCCGAGGAGGGTGACGGTGTGTGTGTGTGTGTGTGTGTGCGTGTGTGTGTGTGTGTGTGTGTGTGTGTGTGTTGGGGGCTGTTTGGCTGCTTGCGGATCAGGGGGACTCAGCCTAATGGGAGGCAGTGGGGGATGGGGTGGCAGTCGGGGGTCTCAGGTGAATGGGACTCACTGAAGCAACAAGGGCAATACGCTGCTGCAGAGATGGCACTTTTGTGTTCCTTTCTTTTTATGTGTGATCCTCTGGAAGTCCATTTGAATTCCATACTGGTGCAAACTCAGAGTGAGTCACAGTCAAATGTTCACAACTGGAAACAATTTAAGCTTCTTTTCTTTTTATCAATGTATACAGTGAAAAGAGATAAAATGCTCATTTAAAGCTAAAAATGACCATGCAACCCATTGACTTGTTTCCATAAAGGCTCGTCTAAAGCACTCGCCTCTTCTACAAACACATTTTTGTTCATTTTAAATCATAGACTCCAGATAAACGTTGAACACACGCCTCAGGTTCCTCTCACAATATGAATTTATAATATTCCAGACAGCTGTGCTGCCACTGCTTTCAAATGAACAAGTCCCATAAGAACTACTTGAGCTGACGAAATCTCAAGTTGCCTGAATATATTTCACTAAACTGAACTATTACTTTAAAAGATTCCTGGTTTTTTTTTTCTTCATTACATCTTAAATGTTTGAGGAAGAATTTGTTCTGTCACAGTTACAGCTCACTCTTTATTTCAGTTTGATGCAGGAATGTGTGTTCATCAAGACCTTTCTCCTGAATACAGAAACACTGAAATAAACAGATGCTAAAATGTACTATACATTTTCAGAAAGAGTTTTAATTTTATTTAGTTTTGCTGATATGACACATGCTGGTTGAATGTTTAGCATCACTTCAGTAAATGTCTTGTAGGTTGTAAGTTGCTGATTCTCTGTCGTCCACTTTGTTTTTGAAGTTTATTGAGCTACACTCTTTTGGTAAAAGATCAAAATCCAGTTCAAGTGCATGTTGGTTTCACGTGACAATCCATTCGACCTCTGCGCAATATTGAAGTGAGAGTGAATGTGACCCGTTCAGTGAAGACGGTCTGCATGTGTTCCAGTGCAGTTTTTCACAATGTTTCTCATGGCATTCTTGTTGTGTTTTTCCGGTTTCACTGTTTCACCGACGTTCATGTACAAACTGGTGTAACTTTCATTTGGAACAAACTGAAACCAAGAGTCATAAAACTGGAAATTTGAACAAACCAGATGCAGGAATCGCTAATCACAAGCTTTTGCAAAACCGAGTGTAATCACTCTAACACACATTAAATTAAAATAATAGGAGCATTTCCTTTGGCTGCTCCTGCTGTCCAAATGCTACACTGCCTACATATGTCATCCAAATCTCTTCTTCATCATCACCATCACCATCACCATCACCATCACCATCACCACCACCACCACCATCACCATCACCATCACCATCACCATCATCATCATCATCATCATCATGACCGCTGCAGGGTGCTGCGTTGTGGAAGTGTAACGCTCGCTGTAGTGTGAAGAAAAAGAGAGAGAAAGACAATGAGAGCACATGCTATATGGAGTGGGCAGTCATGAGGAGGAGGGGGTGACTGCATCGCATGGCAGCCTATAGACTGCTGCATGGGACAGTGTGTGTGTGCGAGACAGAAAGAGGGAGGGAGGGGGGGATGGAGGGAGGGAGAGAGAGAGAGGAAAGGGGGGAAGAGGAAATGAATGAGCGATTGCTCTCAGTGGTGGAGCACCGGTGGGACGAGCAGCTGTGCGCCGGACTAAAAGTTTTCAGTGAGAAGAGAGCAGAGATTCAAGAAAGGAAGGAAAGAGAGAGAGAGAGAGAGAGAGAGAGAGAGAGAGAGAGAGAGAGAGAGAGAGAGGTTAGTTAGAGAGACTGCAGAGGCAGCACCTGGGACACAGAGAGAGCGAAGCACTTCTTCTCCTTCCTCTCCTTCCTCTTCCCGCTCTCTTTTTTTCTTCTCTGCTCTTGCTTTACTGCTCCTTCTTCTTCTTTGGTGCATCGGCCCCCGCTGTAAGAAGCGAGAGACAGGTGTGGAGGGGAGGAGGGAGGAGGGAGGAAGGAGGGGAGAGGAGAGGGTAGGAGGAGGAGGAGGAGGAGGAGGAGGAGGAGGAGGTTTCTAGCCAACATCTGCCAGTAGGTAAGTGCAACATCTCCCATCATTTCCTTTCATCCTCTAACACCGCCATAACCCCCCCAACCCCCCCAACCCCCCCCCACCCTTCCCTCACCCGCTGCACCTCTAAGCGTGACACTCAAGGTGAATCGCGTGCTGCTTCTCTGTATGTGTGTGTGTGTGTGTGTGTGTATGTGTGTGTGTGTGTGTGTTAAAGAAAGTGTTTCCCCTCCTGCACATGGTAGCCTGATGCTACATTAGCATTAAAACAATGCAGCGAAAAATATGTTCATTTTATTTTGTGTTTGAATTTACATAAATTAAAAAAGATAATAATAACTTCAATGTAATTAATTTAATTTGCCTCAATTTGATCAAATAAGGAATGCAGTTTAAGGTCTTGACTTGATGAAGAGGAACATGTTGGATCGCTGTTTTTTAAAAGTGAGACCCAGAAAGTTGTACCGGTTTGTACCCCGAAGGGGGGGGACAGGTTTTTTTTTTTTTTCTTTTGGGGGGGTGTATAACCGTGCCACTGCTGCACGTCCGCAGCTCCACGTGGGTCCTGATTCGACACTTTTTCCTCCCCGCTGAGCGTGCGAGGGCGTGAGCATGAAGTCAGGAAGTCACAGAAAGGAGGGGTGGATAGGGTGGGGGGGCCCCGATGCGCCACCAAGGACAGCTGGGCCCGCTTTGGGGGACATACTTCTTTATATGCCCATATGAACAAGAGCAACTATGGAATGTAAAGAAGTATGTATCCCAGGTCGGGAGAGATTGCAGCACCCTGCATTTGAGAGAGGAGAAAAAAAAAACTGTTCTAAGCTTAACCCGTGCTCTGGAGAAGACGCCCCAATCCCCTAGAAGTGAAGCGTGAGCATGCAGACGTTCATGGCCCCGTTCAGTCCGGCTGCTGCAGAAATGCATGCAGTTTAAAAAAAAAAAAAAAAAAAAAGCAGCTGCAACTCCGGGTCAGCACTTTCCCTTCGCGCCGCATTAAATTCTTCAGCGGAAAAGCATCCAAAAGTTTAAATTTTTTAGCATAAAGAGTGTGAATTTGATTTTAAAAAAGTCTCTCTCTCTCACACACACACACACACACACACACACACACACACACACACACACACACACACACACACACACACACACACACACACACACACACACACACACACACACACACACACACACAGAGACAGCAGTTTCCAGTAAATGGTGCAGTGATTAAATGCTTGCTAATGGATAGCAAGGACTGAGAGAGAGAGAGAGAGTGAAAGAAAGACAGGAACGGAGACGGGCTGCAGGCCTCTCCGAAGTGATTACTACGCTGGAGACGCCTGCGTGCAGTCGCGCTGGCGTCCGGAGCTCGGCAGCTCTGTCGACCCGATCTCACAGGTCCACCAGCTGAATTCTCGCACAAGAGCCTGAGAATTCACGTCGTCTCAAACGTCACACCTTTGTTTTTCGTCAGCAGAGTGCTCATTGGCAAGTCCAAAGTTTTTTTTGTGTGTGAAAAGAGATTTTATTTATGATAATCTGCCAGAAAGTGCACAGTGATGGCACTGAATCAGTGCGTTTCTCAGGATAAAGTTCCTCAAAGATGCTGTTTTACAAGGATTTTTCCAAGTGAATGTTAATGCTTGTCGTGCTTCTCTGTATTGTTTCATGTTTAAGCCATCAGAAGTTATACTATTGAATGTAAAACGTTTTTTTGATGATCTTACGTTTACTGACTGTGATGACTTGGCTTCTTAACCTTCACCTGATAGAGGTGCGCCGTCCAACATTTACATGAATAAAACGTCATAAATTTTTTTTTTAAGTGTGCGTGTAATACCCCAAACTGCCACTATGAGAACCTGCAAATGCTACATCATACATTTTCTAAATGTCACCCCGTTTATCTGGTTTAAAATAAAATATTTGGAATAAATATTCTCCCTGCGCAGCGGACGTTAACGAGACTTTATTCTTTCTTGCGTGAAATAAATCTTCAGGTCTGAAAACCACTGACATTCTTTTTGAAGGAGGAATGTAGTTGCTTAAGGTTAGCAATTATAATCGAGGTAAAATGCAATGAGGCACCATGTCTTTTAAAATCACAATACTCCAAAGTACCGCTGACGTACCCCCAAACGCTGCGGCAGGAATCTTTAAGCTGACGACATTAGTTCAGGGATGACGGAACCAGAAACCCAACTTAAAAGACTCATTTCAGGTTTTAAAAGCTTATTCCTGCAAGAAAATCTATAAAAACTGATGAGAAAATGGAGGAGTGAGAAAAATGACTTACGACAAGCCACAATGTCAGGGTACGTGATATCTGTCTCCGCCTGCTGAACCAGCACAACCTGCCGTTTCTCCCCAGACTCCCATGTGATCGTTCTTAAGGTCTTATTTGGTATATAGGATATATAGGCGCACAGTGTGTATTGACTTATCCAGTGTATGTATTTTGGCCTACTTTGTGTATAAATACTGTGTCTGACCCAGTTTTGGAGTTTACCTGTCCCTGTTTAGGTGCCGTTTGTGCCAGTTTCAGTGGAGTGAAGCCCCGGCGGTGTTGTGTAAACACGCGAGGTTTCAACTTCGAAGTGATCTTGACTTGTGAAAATAAATGTTGACAAGCAGTTAGGATGCAGGAAAACAATCGTTAGAGCCAGAGTTGTGTCACAGTGAAATAAATACACAGACAGTGCTGATAGGGTTTGACAAAACGCGTCAAAGAAAGGTTTTATACACTAAAATGCTTCATGCCTGGAGGAATAAATGTTTTGTCGTTGGAAAATCTCATTTGCTACTGAGAACAAGACTTATATTCAAACAAAAGTGTGATCCGGTGTGGCCACAAAAAAAGTTCAGGTCATGCAAAATTACATTTGACACTCATAAGAGATGTGCCTCAAAATCAGAGTTTTAACAAACAGTAAGATTAAATGTTCCAAAGGGAAACTTGGGGCTGCTTCTAATATATTGTCGCTTCCTTGAATGCAGATCTCATGTGAACTGAAGTGACCATTTTAGTGAGTTTGCATGAAAATTGCCCAATGGCTTGATCGCATCCAAACTTCAGCTGCAGTCAGAGTCGTAAAGACATCCATATGAATCAACAATATAAATCCTTGTAAATGTAGAGTGTTCATCATGTTTCATCTTGATCAGTGTGCAGCCACAATTAAACAGCTTGACATGTCAAACTGTGTGACCACTGACACTTTACAGAGAAATCCGGCGTCTCAAACTGAACGTGACTAAATATGTCAAATTGTGACATTAAAGATTACGAACATTTGAAACCTTACATCCCTCCTCTTTTAAAATAAGCATGCATTTTAAAATCTTTCCTTCATCCTAACCAGGACCTCATCTTATACAGAAATGTAAATTTGATAAATCTAAACTCATTCACATGCTAATTAAAAGCTGTGTTATTTGATTGGACATTTGTGGTCAAATAAATACTATTTATAAGGACTATACTGACCTCCAGCCTCTTTCAGTCATTCCTTTTGTCCATAACGGCTCTTTCTGTGGTTCCACTAAATGGCTTTTTCCAGTGCGTTCAGTCTTACTTTTAATAAATGACTCCAGTGGATGTCAGGGTCATGAATATATACATACATGCAGATGTAGAATAATTTCTAAGGTTTTCCAGGATACACCGTTTGACATTTCCATTCAGGGGGAATTTTTTTTAAATTCCAAATATAAATGTCATTTTAACAAGAGTCTGCTGATCTGCCTCTGACATGTGTTATGATCCTCGCTGCCGCAGATGAAAACTCACTCAGAGAAGACAAAGCGTGTGTTTGTAAGAGAGTTGTTCTGCTTTTGTTGGTTTTTGAGTTTTGGATTTATGGCAGTGATTTGTTAGAAGCAGAGCGAAAGGCCGTGTTACTGTGGGAGAGTTCAAAGACGGAAGGGCAGAACCGTGAGGGTGAGGGAGGAGGTGAGGGTGGGGATGAGAAGGGGAGGTGGCGACGAAGAGGGGGAACCGGAGAGCGAGCGGCGTGGAGCAAAGCGGGATCGGAGCGGAGAGAGCTGTGGCGAGTGAGCGTGTGAGATGAGGCGAGGCAGAGAGAGAGAGAGAGCGAGAGAGAGAGGGAGAGAGAGAGAGAGAGAGAGAGGAAGGGAGGCTGGATTGATGATGGTGCGCAGGGCCAGTATGTATGTGTGTGTGTGTGTGTGTATACGTGTGTGTGTGTGTTTGGGGGGTGCTGGGCGGGTATTGTTCTGTCACTTTGCCTGTGTCAGCAGGTGGAAGCTCTCATCAGGACATTAAATATGCAACAATGCTGACTGCGGCACCGTGCTGAGACAGCCAAAGCCAGACTGCCTATAGGGGGGCGGGAGGGTGGGGGTCCTCGCTTAAAAGTAAACCTAAACGCTTGTTCCGCTACTAGACGGCTATCAATCCACTGACACACACACACACACACACACACACAGCAGCAGCGCAGCAGCAGCAGCAGCAGCAGCAACACACACCTCCAGTTCCTCCTCCCTTCTTCACCTGAGCTTCTCACCTGAAGAGTTTGGGCTCCAGGCTTCACCTGGCTGGTTGACTGATTCCCCCGCTCTGTTCAGGGGGTCCACACAGGGGCAAAAGGCGAAGCTGGTAATCCACAGGCCCGGGGAGGGATTAGCAGTGGTTACATACAGATCGGTCATGTGGAACATGAACTGTAAAAAAAAAAAAAAAAAGAAGATTTGAATGCAGGAGCTGCAGTAGAGCAGGCTGTTTGAAGGAATGCGGATTATGGGCGACTTTGAAGTGTGTGTAGTTGCGAAGGCTTCTGCAGCCGCCTCACATACACACGCACGCTCGCACGCACACACACACACACACACACACCTGGAATATTAGCTGGGAAAAAGGCCGTCAGTGAAAGAGAACTCTGTCACCTTCGCTGAAAGCCGAAGTTTGTAGAAACCCTGAAAGCAAAGAGTGCACAACACAGTCACAGAACAAAAAATAAATAAATGACTAAATTGTATAGCAATCCAATGTGAGTAGAAACAAGTAAAGTTAGCTGTTGAATATTTTAGAGTTTTAATTGCTTCGGGCCTCACTGGAAAAAACCTGGTTGGACATTTCACTCCTCTCAGTCTTAAGCTGAACAATGTTTCCTTCTCAGTTCCAAAACATTGGCTGGATTACAAACTTTAAAAGCAAAGTCAAGATTTTTTATTTTTTTTTAAAGTTCAGCTTTGAGTAAAATGTTTAGGTCAGGGTGACTTTTTGTGTTTAAACTTTTACTCTGAAATCTCAACCTCAACTCATTTTAGTTTTAATCACAGATTTTAGTCTGAAACAAGGGCTTGCGCTTTTTGACCTGGATTTCACTAGAATCTAGTTTAACAAACTTCTGCAAGCCTGTTAAAGTTGTTTCTGTCATCGGTTTGAATTTGTCTGAAACTTTTAAATGGGAACCAAAGGTTTTACTCTGTAAACTTTGCAGGTAGAGGAATAAACTTTAGCTTTATGAGCTTATTCAGAACACACTCTTGTCATTGAGCTGCCTTGTGTGCGACATCAGACCATAAACCCGCATCAAGATGTTAGAAATTATAAATATTAATTGTTAAACTTGGAAGATTTGAATGAAATCGTTGTAATGTAATTTTAAATGACACAGACTGCGTTCTTTAACACATCTGCTTTTCTCCAACAAACTGTTACTAGAACGTTTTGCTCCTTGACTTTATTCGTCCAGAGCCTGATCTGACAGACCGAAGCGACGTTTGCGGTGGCGGTATGTGGTCGTCGTGGTAAAACAGCTGGAAACAAGGCCGTTTACGGCGCCTCGTTCCTTAAAGCGTACGCATGCAGCGGATGTGATCGAAGGGAAGGAGGGAACGGAGGAGATGAGACTGTAAAGTCAGCTGTTTTTTATTAAGTGTCGGAGTTTATTGCGGAGATTTTTATTTTTATTTTTTTCAATTTTCATCATGTTTATAGGAGGCGTGCATCAGCAGCGATCTGCCTGCTGCAACAGGGCTAAAGAGTAATGGAAGTTGAAGCGGAGGCAGTGGATTGGTAATGTGTGTGCTTTCTCGCCCTGATACAAGGACGCAGGACGCAGCCTGTTATATTCCATTCTCCTCTTTATGTCTCTGAGGCGAATCTCCTGGGTAATGTACATCTGAACCCCCCCCCCCCCCCCCCCCCCGGAACCCACACACACCCACCCACACACACACACACACACACACACACACACACACACACACACACACACACACACACACACACACACACCTATATTCACCACAAAGTCATTCCTCAAGCAATGAGCATGCACATAAAAGACTCACACTTAGTGTAAATATATATATATGCACACTCCTGCAGTTGCCGAGACGCACACATGCGGTACGGAGAGCAGCCGGGCGTGGTATTGATTTATCTGACTGCTTATGTTTTTTCTCTAATATGTTCACATTACGTGAATACATGTGTCTGTGATGAAGACAGCTGTTTCTTTCAACTCCTCTGGTTTTGTAGCTCAGGTTTCAGTTAATGTAAAGGTGTGACTTCTATTGAGTCAGATCTCGATCACGTAAGCCATCCCCAAAATATCTTCAAAATCTATTTTTTAATGACGACGGATGAATCTGATTGGCTACTGAAGTTAAAAAATGATGTTTGTAGAATCAGTTGAAAACTGAAAATCCACACGTAAATTCAGCAGAGTGACAAATGACGAGCTGCTTCCACGTTAAGTGAAGTAATGATTCTTTTGAACACACATGGAAACCTTACAAAATCCTTTGCAGTCACAAATTTATGAATCCAGGTATTTATCGTATATTTGGTTAAACAACAAAATTGGTTCACAATTATGCAAAAAGAAAATTACACCAGAGGAAGAACTCATGGTCCCTCAAACAGACGGTAAACTGACGATAAGAGAGCCGATCCCGGAGGGAGTAGATCCAGAAGTAGATGTTTCGATGATGTTTTGTGGCGAAAGAGACGATGAAGGAAGAAAAATAAACAAGAGCAATAATCTCAATTTTAGTTTTGGAACTTTGCATTTGAAGTAAAGTTATCGACATACTGCCGAAGATTTTCATTATAGCTTCATTAGAGAAGTAGAGCATTTATGTTCTAACTGCAGAACAATTACAATGATGATTAAACATCGCTGATCGACTGATCACCGGACACTGAGCTGTGGCCTGCATGCTGACCAAAACCATCACCGACAGCCTGAAGTCTGTTACAACACAGCAGCGTCCTGCATAAGCTCAACGGATATTTCTGCTTCCATTCCGGAGTTTTGGCATCGAGCGTGAGCCAAGTTAAAGTTCGATGTAACAATTTACATGTGAAAGAAGGGTTAAGTGAAAGAGTACAGTCGATGTGTCAGTGATGCCATTGTGAGAAAGAGAATAGAGGAAAAGAAGACGGATGAAGCCGGATTAAAAAAAAGGAAAGAAGACAAGGGCGCACGTAATGGATGGCCTCGGATATCTAATGAATTACTCATAATTATGAGGCTTAAAAGTCAATTAGTTAATTGGCATGGTGTTTTAATGTGAGAATGATGGCGCATCGGTTCAAAGGGAAGCACGCGATCGATTAAGAAAACACACGGCATAATCAAGACAGCAAATTGCAATTTATCATTTAGCGATTAAGTCGTACCTTCGCTGTGAGACTCCGGGAGCAGAGGAGCTTCACCCCGGCTGTGCGCGCGCGCGCGCACACACACACACACACACACACACACACACACACACACACACACACACACACACACACACACACACACACACACACACACACACACACACACACACACACACGGAGGCATATGCATATGCAAGCGTGCCTCCAAAAGCCGATCAGTCCCTCACACAGGGACGGAGATCAATGGGGAGGTAATTTGTTTCGATCAATTAAACAGACATCTGCTTGAATTAGACTCCAATAGACTGCAGAAGGCCGAACGCCTTCCTCTCCGGCAGAGACAGACACATGGAGCAGGACGAGGCAGTCCACCTCATGCGTCTTTAAACTTCAACTTCTTTGTCCACATAAAAGTGAAACAATGACGGCGTCCACTGATGTCCGTCTTTAATATCTAACCTGTGGCAAATTGGCAATAAACCTTTTCAATGTTCAGTTCTGTATTTATTTAGCATGGATTTGTGAGATAAATTCATTCCTTCTCTTTCTAAAGAGTGCAACTGAGTTAAAACACAACATTTATTTCTTTTTTGACAGAAGCATCAGGCTGGCTGAAGGGAAAGGTCAGCAGGAACGTACTGAGGCCAGTTGTGTAATATTTAAAATTGCACTATAACCTTGGATTAAATACCATTTTTGACACAAATTTGTAGAAGTAGCAGGGGCGTGGGCAGAAAGTGGCCCCCGGGGCCGGGAGTTTGACATCCGTGCACAGAGGAATGGATCATATTGGGTCATGTATGCAGGAGAGACGATGCTGAGGATGAACCTGACAGGCAAGACGATTCACTGTGACTAGAACAAAGGATGAATAACTACAACTAAGTACTTTCAGCTCTGATGAACAACTTCACCCAGCGAGTGACATCATGTAGAACACATTGCTGCACACAGGAACATTTTACATTACAACCACCTGTTGTTCCACATTGAGGAAAGCATGACCATTTCCAAAGAACAAGATTTAACATTATTTCTCTGTGAAGGACGCGAGTCAAACATTGTTTCTCTACCAAGCGTGTTTGAGGAACCAACGAGGGTGTGGAATGTTTGAATTAAGAATTTTATAATATGTTCTTTGAATTTAGTTTCTTAAAGTTTTAACATTTTGAATGATGTCAAACCCCATAATCTCATGTGTGTGTGTGTGTGTGTGTGTGTGTGTGTGTGTGTGTGTGTGTGTGTGTGTGTGTGTGTGTGTGTGTGTGTGTGTGTGTGTGTGTGTGTGTGTGTGTGTTGTGCTTCAAGTGTGTTTCACCAAATGGCTGAAAGGTGCAAAACGTAGCGTTGATTTATCGTGGCCTTTCTCATCCGGTGCATTGTGTTACATTACTTTTAGTTTCCTTAACCGGCTTTACTTTGCGTCAAACACTTCCAGGCCCCATGATGCATTGCAGTGAAGGTGGGAAAAACTCCCCGCCCACTGCTGTGGGGCCGTGTCACTCTTGTTTTATTGTTTACGGGATACAAAAACACAAGGAGGTGAAAGACAGTTGTATCAGCTCGGGTGTAATTTAATGGCTCCCACTTGTGTTTGTGTGTACATGAAGTGATGCTGCTGACGCCGGGGCCCGTCCATTACTGAGGAGATATGAGGAGAGAGGCTCTGCTCCCTTCAAATCAACACGCAGGATAATTGTTATGCAGTGAAGCTGCGAAGCAGAGGGAAGTAATTAAAGGAACAAGGGCTCTGTGGTGCGGGTGGAGGTGGTGGTGGTGGGACACACTGCCCTCTGCTACTGCTTCTGACACACACACACACACACTCTTCACACACACTCTTCACACGTGGGTTATCCCTGTACATGGCCACCCTTGTAATTACCGCCAGGGTTTACAGTCCTCCTAATATTCTAATTATGCTCCGACTGCGTTCAGAAGGTCAATAGCATTCACAATTTTATGACACAGTAATTGTCAGTTGACCAAAAAATTGTTTCTTCTGATGGCAACACATGCTGGAGCCGTCGCTCGCTCCAGAATATACATATTTGTGGTCTTTCTAATTAGTTTGAAATACATTTGGGTCTTATCTTCTCCGCCCCTCCACCTCGGAGCGTACGCATCCGTAGACTGCAGTATTTCACATATATATTGCTGAGAGAGACATCTCTGGGAATATAAAACCCACTTTTGGTGATGTATCTCATAAGCTATATCTGGGAGTGTAATGCGTTCCCTGGCCACATTGTTATCCCCATTACTGCTTATGAAAGGAGCCATTTCATGCCAAGAAGGTGCATTTCTTGGGGTGTGGACGATCTTGAACTAGAGCAGATGTTTTTTTTTTTTTTTTCTAAAAGCAATGACAGCATTCCGTTGTTAAAATGTAACAGTTGAAATTAAAGCTGCCCGTATTTTGTGAGTCTGATCAGTTTACGGGGACAATATTTGAGTTTCGCTAACATCAGGTTTCATGCGGGTTTTGATTCCTGAACAGAATCAACTTCATCTGACGTAAACACAAAGTGTGGGAACATCTTGAAATATGACGATGAAGCAGCTTCGATCGTGTTGAGTGTGAGAAAAATGTTCTGTCTGCCAGTTGTAATTATACTTTTGTACAGCAACAATGTGGAATTTAAACAAACTATATGTCTGCAAATTGAGATTATTTTTCATATTTTTCACTTCAAAATTCAGTTTCTCGTAAATGATATGTCAATCAAAAGTCGTCATTTGACTTTCCTGACATGGCTTTCATTTCAAACAATATAAATTCATTTCAAACAATTTCCTCCTTGAAATAAAGAATACATTGTCAAAAGACAAAACAATGAACTAGATGTTATTGGTTACAACCATCTTGTAATTAACTCTATTTCTGAAAACTTTGTTTAAAGTTATCATTTTTCTAAAGTCCATACTGCATTTTTAACACCACCGAATCGCATCACATTATATTACAGATAGTCGACGGTCATAGGTTTTTTTAATAGCACATAATATTTTAAAGCGGTTGCCAGTAATAAAACGATCGTCAGTTCCTCCAAAACTTATATAATTGCTATGATTAACACAAACAGCTATTGTGGGAGCTTGGTGTCTAATAAAATCGAGGAATGAAACCATCTTTTACAATATGTTGAAGTGGGTGTAAAAGCTCTGAAAAGTGCTCTTAGGTTTGATTGAGGCATCAACAAATACAATCTTTGTAAATTGGCACAATTTCTAGTCAGTGAAAATGACATGAAGCACATTTTCTCCTTAACCTGGCTTGTGGGACCACGACCTGCATGCTCCGAGGTTATCAAAGATAGATTCACACGTGTCATCGGAAACAATAGCAGGATACCGTCTACAATCCAGAGTTGACCTTCGAACTGCCGGTTGCTTTTCTGGCTTTTGTATTATGGTGGGCGGTTGAGTTTAATCAGCTCAAATAAAATCTCTTATGGGCAGCGTGAGGTGGCGACGCCTGCACTCTCTCCGAGCTGCTGACATGAATACACTTCCCGTCCGGGCCTCGTGCGTCGGAGCAGAGTGGCCTCGATCGCGGCGGCGTAGCAGGAGTGCAGCCTGTCAGCGAGCTCCGGCCGCTGTGGGCGATACGGGACGAGCGATGGGGGAAGATTAGTGGATCAGCCTGCAACGCTGTGAAAGCCGTGAGTCCTGTCAGCTCGTAGGTTGACCGCGTCAGTCAGGTGGCGCGTCAATCAAGCGGCGAGTTGGGCCTCTTCTCCCTCCTGCAGGCTCGTGCGGAGACATCTGAAGAGGAGGAGGAGGAGGAGGAGGAGGAGGAGGAGGCGAGTGCTGCGTCAGGACAAGGGTAGTTAGCATTTCTCCGCCGTCGCCTCGCTGCTCCCAACTCTCGTTCTCGGGGAGAGAGAGAAAAAAATAAAGGAGCCAAGCAGAGGACAGAAGAGGGAGGTGATACGAGCTGCAGTCGACTGCTTCTGGAGTGACTGACGAGAAAGGCTCGGAATAAATGATCAGAAGAGAAACAAAGAGGAATGCCATCATAAAGAACATTGGAATGCAGTTGCACAAAGTAAATCTCCCCGAGCCATAAAGAGTTATTCGTAGTGATCTGTTCCACCGATCGTTGTGTGCTTTGAGATAATTGCTTCCATTTTGTTGCCCGGAGACTATTACAGTGTATGATCGCTGGATTACCATCTGTAGCACACAACAGAGGTAGTGCTGTATCAGCAGCAGGGGCTACAGTAGGAACGGCAGCTTCAGAGAACAGCGGGGTGTGAGTGGCTTGTGTATTCGCCCAGGGCTATTGTAGTAGTTATGGTATCCTTTCAGAGAATCCCACTCGGCAGAGTGGAAGCGTTTCTCCGCTGTCAGATCAGCACATCACCTCCATCAGCTCAGATCTCATCTGAAAAGTACCAAAGCCAGAGGTTTCCCACAGCAATCACAGCGATTTATTTTATAGGGGACACTTTTAAACCCTGATGTTTGTCAAATCAGAGTTAAAAGTGCATCAACCTTTCCCCATTGCACTGGAAAATAAACAGATATTTGATCTCAAATAGGCCAAAAACATCACTTTGAAGCCTAAAAATAAGTATTGTTCAAAATATTCTCTTTCACTGTGCAAATGAGAATAAAGTATTTTCAAAATGTTGCGTTGAAATTACGTTTTCACAAAACTTGTGATGAAAAACCAGAATTGTCTTCTTAAAATGTGTAATTTCTACTCAGTGTTTCTCTTCAGACAGATTAGCAAAACGGTTTGATTCTCAGTCAATGAGACTTTTGCAGCAAACTGATCCCAACAGTATAGATGTGACGCTCTTGACATTTCATCAGCAAAACTGGATCTTCCGGCAATTGGAAGTTCAGTTTTTCTCATTAAAGTGTATTTTTTCCAACTAAGACTGCAGAATCATCATAGATGCTGAAACGTCTTTGAACGCTGTTGCAATTGAGTATTAAGTTCATTCTGCTCGAAGTGTTTGAATGTCAAGAATTGCAATGATTCAAGTTTTGCTTTCGATTCAAACCATTTTCTTGGCTTTGCCTCTCTACACACATATTTTGTGATGAAGTAGTCAATACTGCCACGTTGTCACTAGTTTTAACCATTTTGTTAAGTTTTGTTGATAGACTGAATAATTTAGCTTATTTCACAGAATCTTGCAAATATGCTGTTTCATACGTTTGAAACTCGGAAATATCTTGTAAAATTTGAAGTGAACTGTTGAAACCACCAAGGAAAACTTCATCTAAAACAGTCCTCAAACAATCTTGGCAGTCTAAACCTACATTCGGATCATTTACAAGCTGGCTGCATTAAGTAGCATGTTGTGTGAGAGTGTAGTAGTATAACAAACAGTGAGGCTGAGTGGAAGCAAAACTATAAATTATGACCATTACAACATCAGAAATACTGACACTCATGACGCAAAACCATACTGATGGTGATTAGCATGAAAAGCTGATGTGGATTTGTTGTCTTTTTCTCTGTAAGAGTGAGATTACTGATTAATGGAATGAGGTTAATGATCCTTCAGGTTGGAAAAATACACGTTCTTTTGTAGATTTAAAGAGTCAGTTATTTGAAAACCCAGAAATAGGGATCCATTGTGTTTTATCTAAATTGTTCAGCATTAATCCTGCAGTGGAAAGATGCAAAGAAAGAACAGAAACAGTAGAATTATGCAAATGAGCTCAAACGTTAAGGTTGACTCAGTGTGTCAAGCAGCCTTATAGTGGCGGCGTTCGAACGTTTATTCCTTCTTGTCTAAAGCAGCTTCCATTCCAGGAAGAGACAGACTGCAACCAGTTGAAATACGGTAACTGTGATGATGGGATTTTTTCTTGTTTTTTTTCTCTTTTTGAAATCTGCTTCCTTTATCTGATAGCTGTGGGTGACATTGCATAATTACGATGGAGGGTGTGCTTTTTACTCCCAACGCGTTCAGTTCCTGCTGTGTGTGTGTGTTTGTGTGTGTGTGCCGGGGGGCCGGGGGGGGGGGTCAAGCTTCTCTGCCTCCGTGTCATCCTAACACAATGGCTGGACGTCTTCTTAATTACAAAGTTTTCTCCTCACACAAATCCATGAGACTGTTCAGTAACCGAAAGTCGAGACTCGATGAAAACAGTAAAATGACGAAGGATGTCAGCTTTATTAATGCTGGTAGATAAAGCTTTTAAATGCTTGATTTGACCAGAGAGTTGGATGTTAAACAATGAAACCCACTTTTAGGTTGCATTGCTGCTCTGCTGTGTTTCCAGCGGTCAGTGTGTGGACAGACACCCAGCAGGGACGACAGCTCACTGGACGGGCTCAGGTGGAAAAGATCTGGGGAACTTATCTGGTTTGTTATGGGAACAGTAAAGCTGGAGGCCGCTCTGGTGCAATCCCATGATCCTAATGGAGAGGACAGGCAGAAGAGACAAAGAGTTGCATTTTTAAAACATACATCTTGCTAAATTAGATTTTAAGAGTCCAAACGGCACAATCTGTCGGTTTCTGCCATGTGTCCGTGTGCACTAGGTAAAGTACTTTAAAAGATTTTGTTCTTATTCTCGTAATTTTTCATGGATTTACGTACCACTTTTTATTGATAAAGCTTGTTCACATAACCATGGTTGAAACAAAGTGGTGTACATGAGGAGTTTGAAGAGGACCGAGAAGAGTCTGATATTTAAAGGCACAAAAAAATTATTCTCAGTCATTTCCACAAACACAAAAATCATTTGTTGAGTTAATGTAATTCAATCATGTCTCACATTTCCATCTATTCATATTAAGTAGATTGAATCCCATTTATTCCTATTATCTGAACAAGATGTATTAGAATGAACCATTGAACAACAAGAAACTCAATATGCTCACGTTAATCAAACATATTTCTGATATGTAAACTGAAAAATTGCTGAGTTGATTTTTTTTTTTGAGTGCAGATTGTTTCACAGTTGAAAACACTGTGTCCCCACAAGAGCAGCTGAGCAGGCCGAGCCGGACAGCGTCAGAATAGTGTCAGCTAAACCAATCCTCCTGCCGTGGACTGTTTCACTGACAGTCCTGGTATGCTCGCAGTCATGAGGTCTGCTCCTCCGAGCAGGAGTGAAAGCGACGGCCGGAGCTCAGGACTAAGGGAAGCTGCCGCGTGACTTTCGACTGTGTCCACTCACATGTCTGCTAATAAACAAAGCACACACACACGTCCTGAACTCATGTCCGGCATACGACACACACAGAGGACCTCAACGAGACACTTGGTCAACTTCAAGGATCGCTCCGCTGTCGGGTGACTATTTGCCTGCCTTCATTTTCTCTATGAATCACAAGTGAGGGTTTGTGTGCCTTTCCTCCACCTGCTTTGTCCACTGGTATTTTGTCTCGGGGCCAAACGCCTTTGCTGACTCATTTTAATCACACTTAGCTCATCCCGACACATATTTCTTCCTAAGAGCGGCTGAGATGTTAATCTGCCGCAGATCTCAATCGAGATGGCTCTAACGAGGCTGGGGGCTTCTTTCAGTCCCCATTGTCCCCGAGTGAAAACAGAGCAGCTGTAATCAAACCCCTCGCTCTCTGTTCGCTTTTCACACTTTTCAGACGTTCACAATAGAAAAAGCGTGTCTTTACGCCCGAGCAGACCTTTTCTGACTTTAACTACTTTGAGCTTTTCTTTTTTCTTTTTTTTTTTCCTTCCGTGACGAGGCGTATATCAAGTATGCCTTTGTGGGTCCTGCTGCGGCCGGTAATGAATGCATGGCTAAAATACTTAAGTGGCGGCGGTGGTTCGTTAAGGGAGGGTGGGGTGAGAGGAGGACGTGGGGGAGGAGGAGGACGACGTGGGGAAGGAGGAGGGGGGGTCTGGAGCGTGCCCGGAGTGGAAATCCGGTAGAGAGAGAGAAGGAGGGAGGTGAAGACAGAAGGCAGGGCTGCGGTTTTGGCAGGCCGCTGCATGTGGATCGTGACATCACCCACTTTCCCCCGGCGCCCCGGACCGGATGACGTCTCCTCT
This sequence comes from Lipophrys pholis, assembly GCF_963383615.2. Taxonomy (NCBI): domain Eukaryota; kingdom Metazoa; phylum Chordata; class Actinopteri; order Blenniiformes; family Blenniidae; genus Lipophrys; species Lipophrys pholis. Next base: position 5,179,002 of record NC_137630.1, on the reverse strand, counting down.
GCTTTAAAGGCTTCTCTTATAAACCCACATATATGTCCAATTGTTTTATTTAACTACCGCGGCGCCCTCGCTCGCTTAATCCGATCTGCGAGAAGCTTTTCCCATCATTTGCTCCTGTCCGAGCTGTCTCCGTTTATCTGCCTTTCTTCCACTTTGCAGAGAAGTTCAGTGATGGCTCGGCATGCAGGAGTTCCTCCACTTTCATTTCTCTAGTTTTTTTTTTTTTTTTTTTTTTTTTTCAGCCCTATGCTGGTTTATATCAGATAATTACTGGTTTTGGCGCCAGCAACATCTTTGGACTTCTATTTAATTTCTGAAGCCACGTCTCAGCACAAAAACGCTGCTCAGCAGCGTCGGCAGGGATTCTTCCCGTGCTTGTTGCCATGTTTTTTTTTCTAAATCTCATTACAGTTATTGATGGCGAGTTGGTGCGGCGAGGACAGGTCCGAAGGGCAGTTAAAAAGGCTACTTAGGCGACTCGGGAGGCGTGCGCACAACGAGGAGGTGTGTTTGCCGAACGGCGTTCCGGCTCTCTGGATATATATTTGGTGGAATCACTGAATAAAGTGGCTCATTAAGGACACTTTACTGTGTCATCCTTCTCACATTAATGTGAGGAATTTCACTCCTGCACAGTCTAAGAAAAGGCAGTCCCCCGGAGCCCAGTAAGGCTGTATTAATGAGGGATACAGGCCCGGGCCCATTTTATATCAGAGCTGTGAGCGCCTGTTTACATGTTGAGGTGGTCGGCAGAGAAACGCTAAGCCAAGGAGGCGGTGTGAGGATATAATTAAATATATCATCTAAATAGGTATTGATCGTCTTAAGGGTGTTGCTGTTAGATTAAAAGGTTACGGAATAAAAGCGCTTTGAGGATTAAATCATTGTGAGGTAAAATCAAGAGCTCAGGAAGATAAACAAGGCAATAATAACAAAGTATGAGCACTACAAACACATTTAACGGTGTCCTGCTGAGACATTAAAGCCTCCGACAAGAGGTCTTCTTCATTTCCACGCACACATTGAAGATTTTCATATTATCAGTGGATGAATTGAAAGATAATCAGGTTAACTGCTTATTGAAGATCAGACTCCAGGCTGTTGTGAACGCCGAGTTTGAACAAATGTATGTCAGTTTAGAGACTTTCTAAGACATTCAATAAAACAATAATCCTGCATTTATACATACATATATATATATATATATATATATAGATATATATATATATGAAGATCTTCTGAGAAGCACTTAATGGTGCATGTTCTCAGTCATTCTTAAAGTGTGAGGGGTGGGCCATGAGGGTGCAGGAAGTTTGCAAGTCTGGCATTAAAGCCAGTTATACTACTTGTAAGACAAAATACGGTTGTTCAAATGTGGTTAAACATTCATTTAGGGGGGCTCTTTACATCACGGTGTTGGCTGTGGTGCACGTTGAGCAATGGAGCTGCATATACATAGGTACTTTTCTTTTATAAACAGAAATTGATGAAAACTATTCCATTAGTGAAAAAATGTCTCCTCGAAGGAGCTCGGCTGCTCATTTAGCATTTCCTCCACTGCACGGAGAAGTTTAGGTTGGCTGACACAAGGTCAAGCAGGTGTTTGCTGTTTAAATCTGTACTGATACTGTCACTCTCCCTCCACAATATGAACTGCAGTAGCTTTTGCAGATACAATCACGGCGGGCCACCGTAACCCTGAGCGCTCTGATAAAAAAATAAAAAGGAAAGTTCACGGTGCGGCAACCTGAGGCGAGCAGTCGCACAAGGTCAGGAAGCATTTTTTTTTTCCCCTCTCTCGCCGACAGACGTGTTTTATCTTCAGGGGCGAGAAGGAGAGAGCGGGGAAGTGGCTGAGCAGAGGATAAAGGGTCCTGTTACGCTCCTGTCTCCTTCCTCTGATCAACCAATCAGGCGAGGGAATAGTGCTGAGTCAGCCGCTGGGTGCAGCTCACGTCCGAATGCAGGAGCGGGGGGGTGGCGGTGGCGGTGGCGGTGGCGGTGGAGGTGGAGGTGGCGGTGGCGGTGGTGGGGTGGAAGAGGAGCCAGCCAGCCGCTTGTCTGCAGTGGACTGCAGCAGCTTCAGCTTAGCAGCGAGGAGGGACTCACTTTGGACCCCCGACCGCCCGCTCGCTCCTCGTGGACACCACTTTGTCGTTGGCCATTGCTCAGTTTGATAATATACATCCTGCTTTTCCCTCTGCCTCCCAGCAATTAGTGGGAATAAATACAGCCAGCCACAGAAGATAAAGTTTACAGCCTGACCACAGGTCAGCTTGTTTCATTACTATAGTGTGCCTTACATTAAGCTAATCATCAGGAGGCGAACATCTTCATCAGACCTGCACACGGGCCTTCATTAGGACGCTTTGTCTAAATCCGCTTCATTTAAATGCAGCATTACGGAGGATCATTGCAGTTTTAAGTGGATTTTAATGGTAGTTTCACAGCAGCGGATGCGGAAGAGTCGAGGGCTTCTGTGGCGACGGGGTTTGAAAAGCCTGGATGGAACTGTCATTCAGTCAGTCACTGAGAAGCGGCTGTCCTGATAAGGAGCGAAAGAGCTGGGAGGAAGTGCAGCCGAGACGTGGAGCGTGCCACGTGGTCACTAAGTGAAAGGGGGGAGGGGGAGGGGGCAGGGGGGTTGTACCGGTGCGGGACCCCAGGGTGCAGGGCCATACATGTGAAATGAAAATATCACAGTGACTGAGAGTGACAGAGTCCACTGTGGGACTGGCTTCAAAGTGTCACTCCCCCCACTGCTGGGGGGGCAGACCATAACTGTAGTCGCTGAGGTTGGCAGCAGCTCCTCGACACCACCTTTACACCCCCCACCCCCCTGCTGACCTTCCCACCGTGACTTCCACAGACTGTCTTTTCTGCTGCGACTCTGCGTTTTCCCTCCTCCTCCCCTCCTCCTCCTCCTCCTCCTCCTCCTCCCCGTCTCCAATATAAGGGCAGGAATGCAGCGTTCAGCGCCGTCCCAGAATAGCCAAGTAGCAGGCCGATCTCCAACCGAGCAGCCCGTCCGGACAGAGGGCACCGATAGTCTAAAAACCAAACCCGACACCTCACAATTCTTGCATCGCAACTAGAAATAAGCACAGAATTCCATGTTGTAACAGTTCAAAATACACACAGTAAATATCAACACACGGCTCACTTATAATTCATATTATAATCCTGGCCATGATGTAATGGTTACTATTTTGTCTGAATTCTTACAGGAAGTTTTTAATTGAATGTACGTACGTATTAAAGTCTTATTGTTTTAATTTTATAACAGAACAAGAAGGCTTCGCAGGACACTTTTGCAGTTTTTTTTAATTACTGAGGTACATTAAATTTTTTCATAAGTATTTTTGCTTTCTTCTTGTCAGGCATGCACGTTTTTAGAACAGTGACATGTTTCGAAGCTGTTGAAACTTGTCAAAGGTATATTGTTAAAATCTACGTGCCTGAAAAAAACAAAAACAAACTAAAGGCATAATGAACTTCTTGAAGTAATTTCTTTTAAATGCTGTGTGAGTTTACCATGATTTAGGAAAAGCGCGTGTCAAGGGAACAACTGGCTTCTAAAAATTAGCTTTTTTGTCACAACTGTGCATTTTTGAATGGATTGAAAAAAATTTTTTAAAAAGAAAAGATTGAAAATGATTGAGTTTGTGTTACGGTGCGAAACTAAAATGTTTTTTTGTTTTTTTTATTATGTGTCTTTTCTTTTTCCTCAGACTGGTCAAAAACAGTCTGCAAAACTTAGTTAAAAATGTAATATTACACCTCTGCATATTCCTATTTGGTCCTCAAACATAAATGGAAAATGTCTTTCGCAGTGCTTTGTGAGCCAAACTAATTTATACACTTCGTTTGTATCTGGTCAGCTATTATTCTCCTTTAGTACCAATTGAAATCTTGAAATAGTTGTTGGGGTTTCCATGAACTGGATCTTTGACTCACTAACAGCTCGCTCTTCCTGACAAACTGTCACTCCTTATAGTTTTGATCTGCCTCCCGGTTAAATGCTGAACGAAGGCTTCAGCCGGCGTGCTGACGCGAGGTTAATGATAAAGCGCCACGGGTGGAATGATGGCGCTTGATGTGGGATCTGAGCAGAGGTGTGCGGGGTGACGGAGGTGTTTCCTGTTTGATGTGCGCGTGTGGGCCAAAGACTGTTGGAATAAAAGCCTGCGAGGCGTCGCGGCGGAGGAATTCTCGTGGTAATCCTCTGTAAATCTGCCGCTCTGAAAAGGATTCCTGCTGTTGCACTTTCTCCTCGTGAAGCAGACATTTGCACCTGAGCGCACAAAGAGCTGCACGCCTCTGCAGTGCTGCATGTTGCAGTGGTGGGAGAAGAGCAGCTCTGGGACAGGCAGAGAATTCAGGCCATGCCGGCTCGTCCTCTCCTCCTTGTGCTACTTCAGGCTTTCTTCCTCTTGCCCCTCCTCTCTCTTCACATCCTTTTTTTCTGAACCATCTCTCGCTCTTTCTCTTATTCCCCAGTCAAGGATGCATCCTCCTCATCAATTTGCCACTCTCTTGGGAGACAAGTTTATTAAACGTGGGAGATGGAGGGAGAGAGGGAGGAAAAGGAGGGAGCAGGCCACGTCTTACTCCTTCCCTCCTTACATGCACCGCTAGTATTTAAGCTTTTTTTTATTTTAATGCGATTTGTGTGCAGTGAGGCTGCTGTATTTGTTATCTGGAGAGGGGTGGACAGCTTTGCTACAGGAACGACAGTGTAATCTCTCTCTCTCACACACATTTACACACTCATTTTTTCTGTGTGTGTCCAAACCCAACAGACCCACAACAGCAGTGACTGTGACTGATGGACGTTGTAGTTTTTTTTTTCTTCCTTGCTTATTTCAAACAAATGATTTGAACTGGGTTTTTTTTTTTTTTTTAAGTGGATTGACAAGTTAAACCAATTTCCCATTGAAAATGAGCCGTTTAGCAAATTGCAGTTGCGTGACGCATCGGCATTCGATATATTTCACATTAGAGACCAACTCGTTCCAGTCACAGACGTCCCCACTTGTGGTTTCATCACTTTGCTGACATGTTTTTAGACTCTTCTGGGAAGAAATGAGAGTTCATCCACACAGACACAGGAAGAACATGAGAAGTTACCCAGAAACCCACCCAAGTCTGGACTTGAACCAGCAGTATCCTCACTGCGAGGCATGAACGCTTACAGCTACGTGACCATGCAGCCACACAATTTGCTGAAAATTTAAAAAAAAGCGTGTTCTGTGTTTGGTTTCTGATTGTGAGTTTCTTGCTCTACATTTTAAATCAGGCGTTGGATACACTTCAGACGATCTGTGGCGGCACAAGCAAACGTAAAGCAGAGTGAATAGCTAAGTTGAGTTTAAGTGCGTGACACACTGAAAGAGTTGGGAGGTTTTTCCTGCTGCAGTTTTTAAGGTTTATCTGACACTAACAGAAACACAGACGAGTTGTGGAAACAAGGTTCCATTGAAAATGGGAGAAAACACAAATCTCCGAGGAAAAGATGATCTTCATAATTTCCGTGCTGTTAAAAAAAATGCAAATATGCCAAAAGGTTTATCTACCACCATGGATACAGACAAAGGCAAGAGGATAACTGACTGCCTGACAAAATAACCACAATGGTAATTGTCGGGCGAGTGTTCGCAGTTTGGTGAGGCTATAGGAAAAAATATCCGAGCAGCATTCCTTGTTACAGTTGTGACTCCATGCTGACCTTTATCTCCTTAAGAATCTGAGATGATTCAACCAGCTGCTTCTGAACCATATACCAGCTCACGCCGCATCTGCACCGTGCCAAAAATACCCAGATGTCGTGCTGACTCGGGGAAAATCTCCAGCCTGCATTGAACCGTTCTGCGTTATGTTTCTCGGTGCCGGGAGCAAGCGTCCTCTCCTGTTTACACTCAGGGTTGTATTTCAAATCAAATCAAAGCAGAAATAGGTTCAAACAGAACTCTGAGCCGAGGAGAGTCGGACACGTCTTTGATTGTGAGCACAAGAGAGATCAAGTGGATGAAAGTCCACAAAAAATGAAGAATACAGAAAAACAATGTTGATCTTGTTTCAGTAGGTCTTAATCATTAAAGTGCCTTATTGACCTTCCTCTGTGTCTCATCCAGCTTCAGGTAGCGCCTCAAACTGTCACACGCATAAAAGTACAAGTGAAAAGGCCATCAAGTTGGTAGCGTGTCTCCTTTACACACTCTTTGAAATGTAACTAGGAATACATGCTGTAAATATAGAGTCAAGTGATGCAGAATCATAATTTCACAGTCTTCAATCAAATTTCTTAGTGGCTCTTCAACAGCAACAGAAACCCTTTTTTAAACCATATTTGAAGTTGTGAAGACGATTTCATTACAATTTCTGTCATCTTCAGCACAAAACCATTACTGGAACAGTCACTGTTACTGTTGCCAGATTGTTCACAATTGCTTTGAATAAAAATCCTGAGACAGCATGACAAGATTTCTTTATTTCTATTTTTTATACTGCTATTTTTCTAACAGCTGTTAACAATTACAGCATAGGTTGCGAGGAGGTGCAGGGTGCTTCAACCGCTGCGATTGGGAACATCTCTCAGGGAGTTTGTTGCTCCGCTGCTCTGTATAAGACTCCTTTTATTGACTTTTCTTTTCTCACAATGTTGAAAAATAACTTTAAGAGGCTGCATTCTCGGGAACGTCAGACTCGCCCCAGTGTGTTTGGAAGTGCCAATAAATGGCTGAATCCGTGAAGCCAAATACGGTCAACTGCAAATGAAAATTCTACATCATGCAAAAAATGAATTAACAACTACTATCAGTCATTGAGGACCGAGAGAAAAAAAAATAACCCAGACAGAAAATATCAATAGCTGAGATTCCAAGGCCAAGGCTCTGCTTAAACAGTTTATTTCCTAATGATTAAATGATTAGCTAGACTAATTGAACCAGGAAATGAGTGAGTTGCTCCAAGGACGAGCAGAGCTAGCAGGAAGACTGCTGAGTACATCATCTCTGCGCCGCCACACTCAGCTCAGGCAGCGGCGCTGAACGGGGGCTGAAGGGGGGGATGAACGGGGAGTCGAAGGGGGGGACTCGCTGAGCGGGAGCCGAAAGCTCGGCGGAGGGCGGCGGAGTGCGGGCGGGAGCCGGGAAAGTGAGTGCGAGCATTAGTATGTGCGAGCAAGAGAGAAGAAGATGTTCCACATAGCGCTGGGGGTCAATGAGAGTTAATTTTCCTGCCGTCCTATCCGCTGGCTTCATTAGCAGTATTGGCAGTTAGGTGATGAATTCATTGTTTTCTCAAGTTTGTCTGCAACCATCGCTTATATGCGCTCCCATCTTATCTCTTAGGGCCCTGCTCCCTGTTTTTCTCATCTCTTTTTCATCACCCACAGCACTTCTTATTCCCCTTCATCCATCTCTCCTTCTCTCTCACACGTTCTCCTGTTCTTCATCACTTTTCGCCTGTTTGCCACTTTAAATCCATAACGTTTTCTGTATTTGTGGCTCTAATAAAGGTCAGTGATTAATAATTAAAAGAAATGCATCGCCTTTGACAAACTATTCTTAAAGTTCTGAAGCAAGTTGGTTCCTTGCGACCTGATTCATAAACGCAGTGATAAATAACTATTACTAGATTTCCCCTCAAGGTTCAGAAACATGTATAAGTGTCAGGTTGAGGTGGATAATTTTTTTTTTTAACAAAATCAACATGCGGGCCCACTGAACAAATCTGAATTTATTTCTGGTTTGCACTTCTCAACAAATTGCAGAGTATTTCATTGCCTCATACTTGTCTGCTGATACAGTATGCTATGTACTTACGGCATATACGTGTAGCTTTCCATGTCAGTGCTTACTGTTGCCATTTGTTTGTGGGGAGCCGGTTCACTTATCTTTCTGTCTCTCTTCATTCATAGGACCTTTGTTCAGTCTTCCTCCGCCGGCCTTCACCTTGTGGACTGGACCTGCCCCTAAAATGCTTTGCTAAAGCTGGTAAAATGGAACCAAATCAACTGTTCAATGGATTTGGTCCCCTTCAACCAGCTGTAGCTGTGCATTGATCACCCCGAGGGTCCAAAGCACACCCGCACGGATCAACAAACACACTGGGAATGCAGCCCGGCAGCTATTTCAGAAGAGAAAAATAACTGATTGAAATCTTACAAATAGCAAAGCTACTTCATTCTCCCTTCGCTGGACTGAAACTCGGATGACACACAGCGTGCAGTGTCATGCAGATTACCCACAATGCACTGAAGTCATTTACTTGATGTGACTAAAACAAGGCAGGTAAGTAATTATAGATACTGTATCTCAGTGAATTTTTACTTTTTCGTTGTGCTATAATTGCATTGTTCCTTTGAGAGTCTGTTTTATTGTTCTTTGCAATATTCACTCACACACACACACACACACACACACACACACTCCCTTGATTCCTTGTGCACATGTCTGATCAATAAAGGTCCTTATAGTTCATATAAAAAGCTGAAGTGGTTTTTGTGTGGACTTACTGGATGATCGAGGCTGAGAGAGAGAGAGAGAGAGAGAGAGAGAGAGAGAGTATTCTGTTTGAAACTTGGGTACACTTTGAAATGTGGTCAGGGGAGGAAGGGGAATCCAACAACTCACCCTGGGATTGAAGACTGATTCGTTCCACCGACTAAACCAGCGCTGCTCCAGAGCCACTTCACATTAAAGCCAATCACTAGTGAAGATACACTCAGTCTTACCAATACGCTAAAGCAGAATTCTAATCCTGAAAGCAACAAGCGGGTTCCAGGGTCTACTCTAGTGTCTTACTCCAATACAATTTTCTTTAACGTGTTCAAATTTAATTTTTACAATCTGAGGGCAGCGACAGTACCTCTACCCAGAACAGGGTCCTGGAGTCTTATTAATCACTAGTGCATAGAAAAGGTTCTGTGTTATGGATGAAATTTAGAATCTGTGTAAGGCCCAAAAAATCGGTATTTATCAAACATGCATACGTGAGTCGTACGTACATCAGTAAGTCATCAGTGTTGATACACTCCTTCTTACGCTTGTGCACTTTCAAGGTCATTTGCCTTCAGAAACGCCTCCAATTAAGCAGATATGGCAACAACACACCTGAAACTGAAAGTAAGGCACTTCTCAGAAGCAAACCAGAAAATAGGGTTTGGTACATTGGATGTTGGGAGAACCAACAAAAAGAAAAATGCTGCATGGGATAAGGTAACCGCCGCAGTTAATTCTGTTGGTCAGAGGGATCGCCAGCAGAAATTTTAAACTCAAAACTCTCAGGGTGGACAAGATCTGGATGTGAACTGGGATGGTACCAGTTCTTCTGGTCTCTCCCAATATAGAACGGAAATCACGGAATAAATCCATTAATAGCTGATCCAAAAAATTACACGAGACCAAACTCCATCTTAGCAGAGAATCAAACCGCAGCTTCCTGCGTGACAGGCGAGAATTCAACCACCGGGCTACCAGTAACTTCATGTGACAGGAACTCTTACAAAGGCTTTGTGACTGCCTCACTCAGGCCTTAGTTACACAATAATTAAAAACGAGTGAAACCATAAAAATTTAGTTTGTGATTTGGGTGTTTGTTTACACGACAGTGGTGCTCGGAGTCCCTGCAACCGTCACTTTTTCAAACTGGCTCCCAAGGTGGAACTTTTCTTTGAGATGTCTTTTACAGCCTTTCACACCAAATAGAAAACGTCTATTTCCAACTTGGTGGAATTACTGATTGAGTGTTTTTAATCAAAGGAAACTGGGGACATATGTGATGTTTGAGATTGTTGGGCTGTGACACTTAATGCTTAGGTGTAAGTACATGTTGATAAATTCTTCACTTTGCGTGTGATTGTTCGTACGCGCTCACTATGCACACATCCGTGTGTTCGCACTAAATGAGGCCCCTGGGCTCCAAAAACTGCACATGGTATATAATGCATCCATTCATCATCTATCACACTTTAACATGGGAGACAGCTGCCACAAACATTCACATTCCTCAGGCAATTTAGGGTCGCCAATTAACCTCACATGAAGTTGTTTGAATTGAGAAACACCATGTGTACACGGGAAGACCATGTAAACTCTCCACAGGAAGGCCGAGTCTCCAACTGAACCCACAACCTGAGATTTCATTCAAATGTGGCTGCAAAACTGTATACTTCCATAAATATGTGGTAAGTGGTAAGGTAAAATAAAGCTTATTTTGAAATCTCGGAGGAAAAGGATAAAAAACAAGAGTTTAACACCATAATGGCAAGGCAAATGTATTTATAGAGCAGCACTTAGACACAAGGCAATTCACTGTGCTTTACAAGGGAATAAAATAAATACATTAAAGCTTCACAAAGAATTAAAAGAAATTCATTAAAGCAAGCAATAAAGAATGTTATTCTCTAGCTATTAGGAGTAAGAAATACTTTAAAGCCTCTCACACACTCTCATTCACTCTCTTAAATCACCTACACATATCACGTCCTCTCGTCAGAGGACCTCACACGTCACGTTGTTCCAGGTAGTTTCGCAAACAACATAGAAATAATGCATTTCTACATGAGCGGAGGAAGCGCTTCACTGCATTACTTAATGATGGCATGTGAAATTGGTTGGAGGAAATTAAAGCATAGCCATTGATTTAGCAGTTCAAAATGTTACGGAGTTTTTGTTTCATAAATCAGACTGCGAGTATTTAGTGTTTTATTGTAAGTCGTTAGATTCCAGGTAATCCTTACGCCCTATTTGTTGTACATTCTGTTGTCTGGGTTTCACTGTGGCAGTAATGGTCATTTTAATGGTAAACAGAAAGACAATAAAAAAGAAACACCACATGATACACAACTCCTGCGAATGAGATGCTGCAACATTTTGTAGTGGATTGTCACCAGCTGAGGATTCACTGGCAGCTTGAAAAATGTATAAAAAAAGTCAAAATAATGTAAGGAATTCCTCCATTAGGCACACAAATTAAAATAAACTGGGAGACGGCGGTGCTTCTATAATTTGTTTTTGCTCCACTTGCTGCCGTTTTGTTAGTGCTGTGATCAGAATGTAACAGTTAAGATCTGCTTCCCCGGAGACGACTTGTGTTCAGGTCCTGATCGCTCTTCAATAAAGGGTTGCAGCAGGTAAAGGGGTGGAAACAGCCGATCTATCGGTGTGTCATCCCGAAGGACCTCAATGTTTTCTCTTCATTAAACGGGGTAAACAAAATCTCTCCAACAGGCCTTGGGTAACCTCACGCCCGTCTTTTCACGTCCAAGAACCAGGCCAACTAGATCCTGGCAATGCAGAAGACAGGCGGATCCACTCCTGGAGAAGATTTGATGGACTCTGAATATTTCACAAAGAGTAAGAAGTCTCACCTGTTTATCTCTGTAATGTCATTCTTTTGTTCTTGAACAAAATGTTCCAACCATTCGTGAAGTATTGGAGCCAATTGGTTACTAGAACATGGCCTTCAAAACAATGGCCTGATCGTATTTTCACATTACTTGTAATGATCTTTAGATGCTTCTTCCACAACCGCAAGAATTATACTCTGACATGCTGAAAATTAAAACTATCGATGTGTTTACAAAGCTGATGTCCAAAATAAAAATTAAATCTGTCACCACACTAAATATGGTTATGTAATGTTATCACAAAGCGTGTGTCTTGCAGTTCCATCTATGCCCTTTAAGATGCTTACATGTTTAGTTCATTTTTGTGAAATGTGGCATTTTTTTGAAGGTGTAACCACAAAATAATGAGAGGAAATATATCAAATGATTGAAAACACAAAACCTGTTTCAGTGAAATATATGTAATCAATGCACTGATGTAAAGTAGACAAAATTAATTACTTTATTTATTTTATTTTTTTATATTTTTATTCATTAATTTATTAATTTATTAATTAATTAATTAATTAATTTATTTATTTATTTATTTATTTCAGGAACAGTGCATATTAATAAACATTCCTGTAAATATGCCAGAATTTGCCAACAGGCTATTCTTCATCTGTAGTCCCATCGCAGGTCATCCTAAAAAAATATAGAAACATTAAAGCAGCAGCATAGAATATTTACAACTTTTTACAAGTACACATACACACACATATCCCATTCATCATGTATACAGACATATGGAGACATATACACAAGAACACATACAGACACACACCGGGCAAGAGGTCAGCAGGGGATGGCGAGAGGTGGGGTTAATGCTGACAGGTCTGATTGTCAAGGAGCCATAGTTTTAACTGTAATTTGTATTTGTGATATGAGGGTGCATTACGGATGGTGGTGGGGAGTTGGTTCCAGTCGGTGGCTGCGCGGACAGATAATGCGTTTTGGTCAAATGTGCTTTTTTTGAAGGGAATGATGCAATTCCCTTTCGCTGCTCCCCTGGTTCTGGAGTCGGGGCTGTTTCGGATGTTGATGGACTGATTGAGTGGTGGAGAAGAGAGACCATGGATGATTTTATAGACCAGACAGAGATTGGAGGATTTGATTGAGGTTGTGGAAGCTGAGTAGATTGTATTTATGTAGTATTGGGCAGTAGTGAGAGCGATTGGGTTTCTTGTCCAGGATTTTAGCAGACCGTTTGTGTAGTGTGTGCAGTGGTGTCAAGGATGTGATGTTTGCTTGTGACCAGGTGGGTAGACAGTATGGGATGTGAGACAGAATCATTGAATGCATGAACAGTTTAGCTGCTGGGGTTGACATTTGATGGCGGATGTGTTTGAAGTTGCTGAGGTTAAATTTGATTCTATTGCAGGTTTTATTTATTTGTGATTTGAAGGACAGGTGTGAGTCGATGACTATGCCAAGGTATTTATATTCTGGGACGATCTGTAGGCGGTTACCAGAGACGAAGATATCAGGTTCCGTGGTTGAGTGAGAGGTGTGTGATTTGGAAAAAAACATAGCAACAGTTTTGGATGTGTTTAGTTTGAGACATGAGTGTTCTCACCAGGAGGAGATGTGAGCCATGGAGTGTGTGTGTTTGTCGGCTACCAGGGAAATGTTATTGCCGTGTGTGTAGATTACTGTGTCATCTGCGTACATGAGGATTGAAAATAAGACCATAATAATAATAACAATATTGTTTATTGTGAAAAGATGAGGAATCCAGCATTAAACCAAAGTTTGCCACCTGGCACCAGATGTGCAGATTAAGCATGCGGCAAACAGAGCAGGTTTTCTTTTGTCTCAGACAAGAAATGTGTCCTGATCCGCTCAGTTTATGATGTCAGCAGATTTATTGGTCCCGGACCAGGACCAGATCCAGATCGACTAAAATGGATTGATCCTGCCTGTCTGCGGTGGTCCAAGAGTACGGTACAGATTCATAGCTCAATGGCCAATAGGAGCAAAGCACAAAGTCACTTTTCAGCCATTTTCCTGATCGAGCAAGCTGGCACCTCTCTGTAATTCATCCAATATCATTGAAGACAATGTTTTCCTTTTTTTCACTTTTGCTGAGGACTTCCACCATTTTGGAAAACTGCCGGGAGAAATTACGAGGGATATCTGAAAAAAATCTCCAACCAGCCTCTCCTCTCTGTTTGCTACAACCTGGTCTGAGATCCGGGGAGAGAGCAGGACGGCCCAGGAGTTTTTGTCCTGTCCAGTCCGACAGAAACCTCTCTGTTTACAGCTTCCTTATGTTTCACCAACACTGAAAGGGAGAAGCAGCTCTGCTTTATTTAGATTTTAAAGCATATTTATTTGATGAGTTTTGCCTGGACCCACATGGGAAAAACATGGAAACTCCACACAGAAAGGCCCTGGGCTGGATTTAAATCCACCATCTTCTTACTCTGAGGTGAGAGAGCGAACCACTGCACCACCAGGCAGATTTCTGACAACTGCACAGTGTCATAAATATTAATGATATAGTTGTGTTATCACCATATGACTATACACTGAACCAAAAGGACCCTCATACGTAGGCTCCAAACAGTCATGGCTCATTTATACTTTCTAGTAGATATGCATACCCAACATTAAGCCTCGTATCCACGCCCAGCATTCCTTTTAATCTGTATTTCTGCTCGTCTGTCGGAGGTTTCAGATGCGGATCAATGAAGCAGTACCGCCTGTGACCAGTCGAGGCAGTGTCGCCACTGAGTGCCATTGACTGATTGAGATGTGTCGAGGACAAGATCAGTGAATTTGTCAGAGATTCTTTGTTGTCTCCTCTTCACCCAGTCAACTGGACAATCAAAAGTTACAGGCGCACTTTGTGACCCGTCATGTCAGATGTGAGGTGGTCATTCACAAATGAAGGAATTAAATGAAAATGTCGGTAATACAGAAAATGATAGAGAAAAGGATCTGCTCTCCCCTAACAGCAATGTAATTAACAGCCTCACCGACAACGCTGCGTCAGTTTGGTTCTCCTTCTCAAAAGGTACATTATTAAAGTTTCTTCAACACTTGCAATGTTTTTGTCATCAACACAACTTTTGCTATAATTTTGCTATGAAAACTCTCGCTAAATACTGTTGACTCAGAGCTGCCCCCAGTGGAGGTATAGTGTAATCTTCATTTCAACGTGAAGGATGTGTAGGGGTGTAATGTCACTAAACACTGTTATGGACCTGCTGCTTCTTCCTTCTTCTTCTATATATTTGAAACCTGACTCCCAACTCTTCATTTTTTTTTGCACAATGCTGATTGTGAGTTGATTTATTGTGACTCGTATCATTCTGGGTCGGTGCTAATTACAAGTAGGAACCATGAAACAGATAAACTAATATGACGCTTTTCCATCACACAGTTCTTGCACAACTCGACTCGACTCGGTTTCAGTGGTTTTCCATTATAATTCCACCTCGGCGTGGGTGAAGTCGTCAGCGCAAGGCGGTCTTTGATTGTCTGGTTGTCGCTTTTAAATTTCTTTATCTTTTCCCAGCACTGTCCGGTGGTATCCATGAGTGGCCATCAGCTCGCAGGCATCCTGATACACTTCCGTCTCGCTCTCGCTGAATCCTCTCATTGGCCAACAGACAAACAAATGTCTCCACCTCGTTGTTGCTCCACGGGGTTGATTTCTGTGCATCCATCCATTGGGTTTTAAAAATTGCGGGGTTAACTTATCAACAATCCGCTTTCCTGACTCGTCCATTGACGTCATACCAATCAGAGGTCTGCCGTCTGCCAACGTCACATTTTCATCTCAACTCGGCTCGCTGATGTGGTATCAGGCATAATAAAAGCTTTATAACTGAGGCGAGCTGAGGCAAGTTGGTGCACATGGAAAAGCCTCAATAGAGCAACTGAACAACGTGAGGCAGTTACAAAAAGTCTGACTTCAAAACTTATGTTTGGTCAAATGGTATCGCAACATGTGTGCCGTTAAAACCAAAATTAATGCACAATATTGTTTTAGAAACTTTCTCCAAATAAACCTACAAAGAGTTTTCCTAATATTTACAAATTTTTCAGCGTTGGAGTCCAATGAGGAGAGGACTCAAACCAAGACAAGATGTTTTAGTAAAACCACAGTTCTGGCGCCAAAATTTTGCATGAAGCTTTGCTATAAAAAGGAAAAAAACAAAAAAACAAAACAGGGCTCTCATTCATCGCACTCTGTTCTTTCTCCTCCTCATCCCCTCCGCCTCCACCTCCTCTCTTCCCCGAGCTGCTGTATCACACCCTGTGCGTGGCTTCGGAGGTGTGACAGATGTTTTAATGTGGCTGCGATTCCTTATCACCACTCAGCCGAAAGCTCCATTTGCCTTGGTCCTCTGTGATAGATGGGAGGCCGGGGCCAAGCAGGGAAAGATGGGACACTATGCTAAGGAATGGGAGGGAAGGAGGAGGAGCATGATGAAGATGACACATGCTGCTGTGAATGGTAGATGTGGTCATTTTCTGTTTTTCATGTCCCGTGTGTGATGAGCAAGTGAGTAATTATAGGTGGGGGGGGGGTTTGCAATTACAGCAGAATGAAACAGTGCTTGTCAAGACTGCGAGCGCCGCGGCGGAAATGGAGAACTCAAGCAGAACATACACGTTACAAATAAAGTCGCAAATAAACAAACAAACCGACAGCCATTTTGATTAAACCCCGGTGTGTTTACAACCCGTTAAATCTGTAGGATTATTGAAAGTCGGTGGCATTACATCTCTTCGATGTACGAAGCGAGCGGAGAAAAAAGAAAGCCAGAAAAAGGGCAGGAGTGATCCATCAAGGTAGCACACCTCAACCTGTGGACCAGGGAAGCGTTACAGAAACACGGTGTCATTTGTATGCAACGCTTTTAAGACAGAACACACTTCCTTCTTTTCAAATTCAAATGACTTTCAAAGGCATTCTTTACAAAAGGAATACTCCAGGACAAAAAAACCTAAACATTATTGCTTGTATTTCCTTTTATTCATTTAGTTATTTTGGCACTTCCCCATTTCCTAAATGTTTCCATGATCCTATGAGACTTGAAGAATAATACTGTAGGTCTTATATATAAAGAGCTCCTGAAAGGTGATGCATCTTTTCCTCCCACTGAGAGCACCTGGGTGAGCTTTTTAATTTGAAACAAAAGAAAACACATCTGCACATAAACCTAGTGGAATGATCGTTAGGCCCAGTGTTTTAGTATTTTATTATTATTATTTGTTTTGTTTTTTGCAGAAAATACATTGTATGATACTAAAAAATATTTCCCCGGGTAGATAATGAGCATTGAAATTAGGCTTTTGTTTGCATTACACTCTATTTACACCAGAAGGATAATTGTCAGTGGTATCATTTGGTCAATAACAAAAGTTCAACTAAATACTTTGTAATGTACCCGCGGTTGGCAATGACAGAGGTCCAACGTTTCTTTTTGGTCTTCACCAGGTTTGCACACTGTAGCTGGTATTTTGGCCCATTCTTCCATGCAGATTTTCTCTAGAGCTGTGATGTTTTGGGGCAGATGCTGGACAACACAGACTTTTAACTTCCTCCACAGATTTTCTATTGGGTTTGGGTCTGGAGACTGGCGAGGCCACCCCAGGACCATGAAATTATTTTTTTCACCAAAATCTCACCATACATGAAATCAAATCAGATAAGTCGCCCTGGAGTCCCCTTTGGAGAAAAACAGCCCTGAAGCATGATGTTTCCACCCCCATGCTTCACGATGGGCATGGTGTTCTTGGGATGCAACTCAGCATTCTTCCCCCTCCAAACACGGCGAGTGGCGTATATACCAAGAAGTTCCATTTTGGTGTCATGTCACCACATGACATTCTCCCAATCCTCCTCTGGATTATCCAGATCAGGGGTGCCCAACCCTGGTCCTGAAGGGGCCTTGTCCTGCATGTTTTAGTTCTCTCCCTGCTTTAGCTTACCTGAATCTAATGATGATGTCATCACCAAGGTTGTGAAAAAGCCCAATAACGAGCCCCTCGTTGCAATCAGGTGTGCTGCAACTGGCAGAGAGCTAAAACATGCAGTACAGGGGCCCTCGCATACCGAGGCTGGAGACCCCTGATCCAGATGATCATTGGCAAACTTTAGACAAGCTTTGGCATGTGCTGGCTCAAGTAGGGGAACCTTAAAGGCGCTGCAGGATTTTAATCGATGACGACGTAAGGTATTACTAATAGTAACCTTTGCTACCGTGGTCCCAGCTCTCCTCAGGTCATCGACCAGTTCCCCCCATGTAGTTCTGGGCTGACTCCTCAACATTCTCAAGGTCATTTATAGCCCACAAGATGAGATCTTGCATGGAGCCGCAGGTCGAGGGAGATATCCAGTGACCTTGTATTTCTTCCATTTTATAATAAAAGCTCCAACAGTTGATCTCTTCTCACCAAGCTGCTTTTCTATTGTACATTGACTCATCCCAGCCTTGTGCAGGTGTACAATTTTGTCCCTGGTGTCCTTAGACAGCTCTCTGGTCTTGGCCATGGTGGAGGTTGGAGTCGGACTGTTTGAAGGTGTGGACAGGTGTCTTTTATACAGATAACGAGTTCTAACGGGTGCCATTAATACAGGTAACGAGTGGAGGATAGAAGAGCTTCTTAAAGAAGAAGTAACAGGTCTGTGAGAGACAGAATTCTTGTTTGTTTGTAGGTGGCAAATACTTATTTTCCACAAGAATTTCCAAGTTAATTATTTAAAAATCATTCAATGTGATTTCCTGGATTTTCTGTTCACATTCTGTCTCTTACAGTTTAAGTGTACCTATGATAAAAAATACAGACCTCTCTCATATTTTTAAGTGGGACAACTTGCACAATCCATGGCTGTCAAATACTTTTTTGCCCCACTGTACATTAATGAATAAGGCAGTAAATCGCATGAAGTCCTTTTGGTATTTTGCGTGATCTGGAAAAACATGCCTGGTATTCCATATTTATAGTAGTACATGCACTAAATAGATCATGTGTGTTATTTTGCACAACTGTTCTGTAAATACAAAAGTTTGCACATATCCTTATAATATAGTGTTTTCTCCTGGTTTTCAAAATGATGTCCGTTTCAACAGGAAGAGCAGATAAGCTGAAAATGATGTCATTAGCATGCCAGGCCACGAGTTGGTGCTGCTGCTCTTGAAATCATTGTCATGTAAACAGGGCCTAAAGTCTCCCACAAACGGTGTATTTTCAGCCGTCTGAGACGACAGATTGAATCTTGGGAGACTCGTTCATAAACTCTGCAGACGCGACTCAAATCGGTCGGGCTTTGTGCACAGTTGTAGGATGGCAGAGGTATCGCTCGTAAGCCCACGACCACTATCAAACTGTTTCTGATATGTGGGTGTCATAGCGGCAGCTGCGATCACGTCAACCAGTAGAAATGCAGTGTGACATGATGTTATTTGCACGACACTGGGATGTTAATGTAAGATGCTCGTACATGCTTACAAGTACCTACTTCAAGCTCTCTTTGCAAAATTGCCATCCCCAGTTCACCTCTTTCTGAGCCACAACTGCTTCCATGCTCTCTTCTTCCTTTTTGGGGATTTTTGTACAAACATAAGAAAAGGGCAAGAGTTCTGTCCATGTTTAGCACCTTTATTTTTGCTGAATGGATGGCGCACCCCTATGATGCTTTATTCTTGCGTAATCATATCGAGTTGGCACAGATTCAGCTCATACAGTCTGCAACAACGATTGTTGAAATTCGGCTCGTACAGTCGTGAACAGTTTGAAGGCTTTGACGACCTGAAAGCCAAAAATTGCATTGTTTGTGGGCGCCTTGCGCCAAATGTTGGTGGACAGATGTCCACTCTACCCAATGTACAAAAGCTGGAGCTCTCAAACAAAAGCAATCGTCTGCTCCCTGTGATGCTAATTTGGCTAAAATGGGTATTGAAGATGGTTGGATAAGACTTTACTTTTACTTTTTAGTTAATTCACCATTTACAGGCTGTCATCAAATCCTTCTAAATCTACCTCAGTGGAGTACGGATATTAGGATAAAGAGCTGGGCTTCATTATCTACCCTGAAAGGCAACACCTGTCTAACTTGTTTATTTTCCCATTTCTCAGGATGAGCAGTTGAAGAGCACCAGGTTCTGCATGGGTAACCTAATGGGAAAGGAACTTTTTATTGAGGATCACAGCCCCCTGAAAATGAAAAATGACACTAATATGTTTTCATTCAATAACAGAAGAGAATTCACTGAAGTCCTACGGGACCATATGAGGATGTGACCATTTACGGGAGCAGTCACCCTGATAGTCTTTGTAGCCACTCATCTAAGTGCCAAATTACTGTACGTGGATATGGAAGCCACATCTACATACAGAAGCCATGTTTAGCTGTTGAATGGGTGTATACCATTGAAGCTAGTTTAGCTACTTTTTTCATCCTTTCAAGATGAGATGAGATGAGAAAGAAACTTGTTCATTCTCGAAGGGGAATTCAACTTTCCAGCAGTGCATCAAAACAGCAAGACAACAATGGCACATTGGATTTAAAAATGCATGAAAGAAAATAAGGGTACAAAATATCAGATGAAAATTTCAGTTAAAATTTGTACTGAAATCAAGATTAAAATAAAAAAAATTTTAATTAATGTTTGTGTGATGTTTTTTGCTGTATGTAGACATTGATGCCACTTTTTAGTTGTTTGCCATTCTTTAGCTTTTTGTAAGAGTCTTTGCAATGATGTCTGTTTGGTGCCCACTTAATTTCTTATTTGCCCATGTCTCTCCACACATCAAGCATACAGGTAAACCGACGATGTTGACAGTAACAGTACAGGTTTTCCGTGTTGAATGAAATTATTTTACATTTTCTGTATTTGAATTTATCTGTAGTAAAGTTTTTGTCACACTAACCATCTGTAGAGTGACCAGGACCTCACTAACCCCTTATTCTACCTTGAATCAGAGGCCTCCTTCACGCTGCAGGTCTTCATGCACAATTCGGATTTCTCTGCATGATCCCGATCTCCATCAGACTGCATTGTCAACATTATCCCAACCCAGAGTAACCACATGCGAAGAAGAAGGTGTGACTCACGAGCACTCAGAGCCAGGGTTGCCAGATCCGACACACTGTTTCCAGGCCAAACAACGTAAAAACACCCACCTCAATAAAAACCAGGCCAAATCTCAACCTCTGTAGAAATCATGTTAAAACTATTATATGTGAAATAAAGAACATGCTAAAGTAAGTAAGTAAGTAAGTAAGTAAGTAAGTAAGTAAGTAAGTAAGTAAGTAAGTAAGTAAGTAAGTAAGTAAGTAAGTAAGTAAATTTTATTTGTATAGCGCTTTTCACAGACATAGAGTCACAGAGTGCGTCACAGTAAAAACAGATAAAAACAGATAAGAGAGAAAAAACCCATCTTAAAAACACAACAAATGCCGAGAGTCAGTGGCAGCGTGGGTCAATTGAACTAGAATGCTTTGGCGAACAAATGTGTTTTTAGGCACTTTTTAAAGATGTCCGCTGAGCCC
Organism: Lipophrys pholis; assembly: GCF_963383615.2. Taxonomy (NCBI): domain Eukaryota; kingdom Metazoa; phylum Chordata; class Actinopteri; order Blenniiformes; family Blenniidae; genus Lipophrys; species Lipophrys pholis. The sequence goes on along the minus strand of NC_137630.1, from coordinate 5,158,096 downwards.
AGAGAGCACAGGTCGAGTGAAAATTCCTTCTGAAGTCGGGGCGCGGCAGCTTTGAATGATCGGTCGCCCCGAGTTTTAAAGCAGGTACTTGGAACCTTTAACAAGTTCTGCCCAGATGATCTCAAGCTCCGAGTCGAGCTGTAGTGCTTTATGAGGTTAGCAATGTAAGGAGGAGCTTGACCATGTAGGGCTCGAAATGTTAGCACCAAAATTTTATATTGAACAGGAGACTCAACAGGGAGCCAGTGAAAAGATCTTAACACAGGGGTAATATGGTTCCTCCTGTTGGTGCTGGTCAAATGTCTGGCGGCTGAGTTCTGGACTAACTGTAACCGAGCAGCTCTTTTTTGTTGAGGCATGTGAAGAGGCTGTTGCAGTAGTCCAGGCGTAAGGATACAGATGCATGAATAATCATTTCGAGCTCTTCTCTGGACATCATGGACCTGAGCTTGGCGATGTTACACAACTGAAAGAAGCAGTTCTTTACCAGCTGTCTACAGTGATGATCCAGTGACATGGACTCATCAAAGATCACCACTAAATTCCTCAGCTTTGTTTTGGCTGAAAGGCTCAGTTCACCCAGGTACTGTTTGATAGTCCGCACTGTCTGGGGCGATAATACGTGTCTCAGTTTTGGCAGAGTTCAGTTGTAGGCTATTTTCACTGAACCACTGCTTCACTTGTGTGAGACAGTTGATTAAGGAACTCAGTTTGTGGACTTCGGAAGTCTTAAATGAACAGTACAACAGAAGATCATCTGCAAATAGGTGGTAGGACACGTCACTGAACTGGTACTGATTATCTGACCGAAAGGAAGAACATACAACAAAAACAGGAGAGGGCCCAAAACAGAGCCTTGTGGCACACCGTACAGCAGATTGCCGGACTCGGACATTATATGGTTGACAGACACACTGAAAGTTCTATTACTCAGGTATGAAGAGAACCATTGAAGCACTGGACCCGACATTCCAACCCGGTCACGTAACCTGTTTATCAGGATCAGGTGGTCGACTGAGTCGAAGGCTGAGGAGAGGTCTAATAGGACCAAACACATCTCCCTGAGTCTGCAGACATTATGATGTCACTGGACACTTTCAAAAGAGCAGTCTCTGTAGAGTGGTGTTTACCAAAGACTGATTGAAACGTATCATAGATGTTATGCAACTCCAAAAATGATGAGAGTTGCAGTGTAACCACTTTTTCCAGCAGTTTGCCCAAAAAGGGAAGTTTAGAAATTGGCCTAAAGTTATTGAGGTCTGATTGGTCTAGATTGGGTTTTTTAAGTTTCGCTTCCACAATAGCGTGTTTGAGCAAATTAGGAAACACGCATGAAGAGAACGACAGATTAAAAATCTTGGACACCCATGGTCCTATTGTAATCCATACATCCATCCATTGTCTCCCACTTATCCGTTTCCGGGTCGCGGGGGTGGCAGTCTGAGCACTGTCACCCAGATCACATTGCACTGATTAAGAACCTTTCCTGCAGGTGGTGAGCCCACGGGAAGGTTGCGCCCGGCGTGGTACATGAACCCACTACCTTGAGATTGTGAGTCTCATGCGCTACCAACTGAGCTAGCCAGGGGCCTGGTCCTATTGTGTCAAAGGTATTCACAAAGAGCTTAAATGGCAGTGCATCTTCAGAACTGAAGGACGGTTTCATTTTAGCCACCAATGCAGAGATGTCTTCAAGACACACAGGATTAAAAGAGGACCACAATTGGGAGGGAGGTTCAGTTGGAGATGGGCTACATAAAGAAAGTGGTGGGATTTTATGCTTTATGTCCCGGACCTTATTGATAAAAAAGTTTAAAAAAAAGTCATTGCTGTCTTCCTTACAGAGCGCAGGAATAGCCATAGTAGCAAGAGACACAATGGAGTTAATAGTGTCAAACAGCGCTTTAGGATTTCTTTTGTTGGATGCAATCAGTTGTGAAAAATACTTAGTTATTGCCTCCTTGATTGTTTTGTTTAGGGAAGACACTAGATCCCTGAGATGTAGTCTATGGACTTCAAGCTTGGTAGATTTCCAAAGGCGCTCAATGTTGCGACAGGATCTTTTTAGATTGCGTGATATTGTCATCAATCCAGGGGCACGACAGGTTTCGAGAGACATTATTGCATTTTAGCGGTGCCTCCTGGTCGAGAATGTAAATTAAATTTACAATGTGAATTAAAACAGTGCATTAGGTCATTAACATCAGCACAGTGGTTCAAAGCACAAGGATCAAACATAGCACAAAATGTCTCAGCTGCAGACTCTGTAATGATCTGCCCTTGTAGGAGAAGACCTGGGCTCTGGAGGTACAGTGAGATCAAAAAACATACAGCTATGATCACTAAGGTGGACATCCACTACTCTAACATTTTCAACTTGTAGGCCAAGTGAAAACACCAAGTCCAGGGTGTGACCCTTGCTGTGGGCGGGGCCTGATACATGTAGTTTAAAGTTCAAAGATTCCGTCATCGTTAAAAGTTCTGCTGCTGGGCTGGACACTCATCATCGATGTGCAGGTTAAAATCTCCCAGAATAAAAACTCTTTCAAGTTTTATTGTGGATGTAAAAAAGTCATTAAAATCCTTCAAGAAAACACCAGCAGGGCCAGGAGGACGGTAGATCAGACACCAATAAAATATGTTGGAGGAGCCCACTTTGATCATTTGAAGCTCAAAAGAGGAGAAGCTGTTAATGTTCATCATTCTGAATGTGTAACTGTCCCGGTACACAGCAGCAAGGCTACCCCCGCGACGACAGGGGCGGGGCAAACCGAGAGCTGCACATCCTGCAGGACACAGCTCGTTCAGGTGGATAAACACTCCATCTCTTTGCCACGTTTGTGCCAGCTGAGCGCAATGGGATTGGCCTCAACCATCTTCCGCAGTCACGTGACTCCCAGCTGTACCGGCATGTAAACATGGAGCTCTTGGATAAACCCGATGGTCTGGCGGCTCGGCAACAGGACTGCAGTTCTGGGCTGTCAGAGGGCAACAGAGGGGACATGTTTCCAAACATGTCCCGCTGGAGAGGGACCAGACGCAGCCACCTGTAGCTCCTGTTCGGATGAGAGAAGCCACGAGCAGTCCACACGGTGCGCTTGGCCTTCACCTGGACATCGGTCTTACAGCCTCTTCTCCTCGCCCTCTTTTTAGGATTACCCGGGAGACGTGCCAACAGCAGGTATTCTGGGGAGGTGGGCGCGCACACAAACGGTGGTGGAAATGTGTGTTTGCAGCTACCCCAGTCCTCAAACAGACGCTCCACAGAGAGTCACGGTCGTAGGTTAGGACAGCGTGGGCACTATCACCGAGCATTAACGCTGGCATGACCACATAACTCATGACAAATAATACAAATAGCCTGCAGCATAGCAGCAGTCGAGCAGCAGCGCACAAACACACAGGCGCCATCTTGGTTGTCTACAACCTGAGTGACTAGCGAGCTAAAAGCACACAACTGCCCAAAATAAACAAAGTTAAAAGGTAAAAGAATGTGGCTCCACAGTTGGTGAAGACCCGCCCAATCTGGCAACACAGGTCATCGTGTGGATACATTTTCAAATGGTTGTGCAATAAGAGCCGACAAAATCAACATGATGAGGGCAAGAAGAAGGACACTGAGGAAGAAAGAGAGCACAACTTTTAACATTTTGGCGGAGCTGCTTCCTCCAGCGCAGATTCATCATGTCAGTCACATGTCAATGGAGTGGGCAGTCGCATATTGTCGAATGGATTGTTCAGACGACGATCACATTGAAAGACTTCAGATACATATCAGATTTGGTACCACATATGATAGAAGCCTGGGTCTGGGATGGAAAAAATCAGAACTGCAACGTTCACACGGTCACAAGACAGATTGAATATGTGTCACTTGTGAGCAAAAAATCGTAATTTGATTGCATATGCCTGTAGGGCGAACGACCCCTTAGATACTGTACATGTGATGCACCCTACATCTTCAAATACAGCACAGGGTCGCTGAGTCCTGCCTGCAGCTTGAGATGTGCAGTTAGCAGTCCAAGCCCCTTCTTCTCCACCAGGTGTCTGGAACCCCCTGAGGAGGAAATAAAACCCCCATAAGATGCTTTTCCAGACCTGGGGAACAGCTGTTATACAAAAAAGGTTCACACTTTTGACTGTTCAACATAGCAGATATGCCTACCAGCATTTGGCATCACTGTGATGCAAATCAGAGGTGGAGAACCACTGGCGTAAATCACAAAGTGCATGACAGTCTGAGAACACATACATCAACACAAATTCTTCAATGTAAACTCATCTTGGACGCCATCTTGGACGTAACCAAGATGGTGGAATAAGTGAGACAGCAGCACCTCTCTCCACTTAAAAACCTGATTGATTCACCTATTTAGGTACTCAAGCCTCAAGAAACTGATTAACTGTACAAAGACTTCTTGCCAAAATGCCCAAACCATCCAAACAACCGATTAAAGACTGGGATGCCTCGGTGGACGGCGCTGTCCCTGTCATACTCCAAGCACCTGCATTACCAACGCCAACGCCAGTCCTTACGCGATGACGGAGGCTCTGCTAAAGAGTATTGCAGCGGCGGTTGCGATCGAGGGGCAGCGCATCTTAATGTCCGTACATGAGGCACTTGGGAAACTTGAGACAAAGATGGACAACATGATGAAGCGCACTGATGACGCCACAGCTGCTACAGAGACACTTGTTGCTCGACAGGTGGAGGCTGAATCGCGCATCTCCCAACTGGAAGACGACATCGCGCCGATGCAAGAGCGACTGGACGCGCTGGAGAAAGCAAACAAGGCACTGAAAGACAAAGTAACTGACCTGGAATGGCGGCAAAGATGGAAGAACATCAGGCTGATCAACCTTAAGGAGTCCATTAAAGGAAGTGACCTGCTAGTGTTTTCGGAGGTGTTTATTCCTAAATTGCTGCAGCTACCTCTCCCCACCATATCCATCGACCGTGCCCATCGGGGCCTCAGAGTACCTGAAGAGGATCAACTGTACCCTGTGGTCATCAAACTCCAGAATTCCCGGGGTGTTGCCATGATAATGGCAGCAGCAAAACGCCATGGGAATCTCCAACAGGAGGGATGTTCCTTGCGGATTGTCCCAGACACTCCACCTGATGTCCGAGCTGTGACACGAGCGTTCCGTCTGCACCCAGCTCATCCAAAGGAACATTTGCTTCAGGATGGCTTATCCAGTTACACTCTCCTTCAAGGCAAATGGCATGCAGAAGTCATTTAAAGACCCTAACAAGGCTGAAGCTTTCCTTAAAACCATCACATGATTGGTAATGTAGCCTTTATTTCTTTAAATGATGAGACTGTTGAGTGCTGTCACTCTATCAACTCATTGATTTCATGACATGGAATATGGAGCACAGTTTGTGTTCTCTACTATATATAGGTGCTACATCATATCGCCAACGGAGAGAGAGAAACTGGACAAAATTAAGCTTTAAGAATCATGGTCAATGCCAAACTCTCCAACAAATGCTCTCTTCCATAAACATGGTCTCTTAAAGCTTCCTGAAGTGAATCTTTATCACAATGCATGTATTATGTATAATGTTGTTAACAGGTCAAATCCTAGATTGTGTGAACTCATTCCATTATACTCAGCCTCTCACCAACATGATACCAGAAAAAACTGCTTCTAAAAGGGAAATATAGAAAACTAAAATGTACCAGTTTTAGTATATGTCATAGAGGTCCAAACTTATGGACTGAGTTGGAAAACAATTTAAAACAATCAGCCACACTATCCATATTTAAAAGGAAACTAAAGAATCAACTACTGGAGAGTTATGCACGTGGTTTACATGCAGCTTAGTACTCACAGTGTTAAAAGGTTTTCTCTCTGTACATGGATCAATTCAAAGTATATGATTTACTGCTACATGCACGTAAATGTAGTCATTTATCGTCTTTTCATTCTTTGAGTTTAGGACCACACGTGTAAGGGAATGGGTTTGTTTCTATACGTGTGTGTATATGTACGTATGTACTGTATGTATGTGTGTATATATATATATATATATATATATATATATATATATATATATGCACAAATTAATCCTCATTCATCACTACTTGCTAATGATGTCTGGGGGACCTAGCTGTGGTTGAGCCAGTCTTGGTTAATGTATAGCACAATATGCGCTGGGTGGTGGTGTGTTGGACCCCAACATAATAAGCTCCAAGCTTTTTTGGGAGTCCATTCTTTTCATAATTTTGTAAAATTCATGCACAAATCAAAATCATTGTTGTATTTGTGAAATTGTGGAAAATAAAAAAATGAAAAGAAATGAATGCTGAAGCAAGTAGCAGACAAGAGAGATGCACCACTACTAGAAAAAAAAAAAACCTGCTCTGTCTGGCTCTTTCTTGTCCTCACTCTGAACGCCCCTCCTCCTTCGTCCCATCCTACCGTCCTTCCTTCCTTCCTTCCTGTCTCAGTTCCTGCTACACAAGGGCTTTCAGTAAAAATATATTGATTTCTGCTTCTCTGTTGTGCTCTCCACTACACACGCACACGCACACGCACGCACGCACGCACGCACACACACACACACACACACACACACACACACACACACACACACACACACACACACACACACACACACACACACACACACACACACACAGCAGCTGTCTCTCTCCATCCCTCTTTAGAGACGAAGAAGAAAAAACGCAGGCAGCAACACTTCATCCAGCGTGTCATAAATAAGGCGCTGCTAGATATTCAATCGACTGATAAACTGACATCCTGTATCAGCCAAAGTGAAAGTCAATGGCGGAGTAGCCGGGAGGTCTCGCACGCACAAGCTACTACTACACACACACAGGCACGCACACTTTCACAAATCCAGATGTGTACACACATGCCTGTGGGGACCGGATCAATGGAGGTAATGGTTTCAGTTCAGTCTGCTGACCCAATATGCCACGCTGCGTTTTAGCTATGTGATGGTGAAAAGCAGTCTAAATGTAGGTCTGTCATATGTTCTTCATAATAAATACCATGTGGCATCGAGGCATTGAAGTTATTGTACAATGCATTATATAACCTGGACCATATGTCAGATTGTAACACTCCCAATAAAAACACACACACTCTCCTCCATATTCTTAGAAGAACTCAATTCAGTGCCTGTTAATTATTTCCTTGAAATATGAAAATAGTCTCTCTTGATCATCTTCAAATTCATGATTTCTATACTAGAGAAGCAGTAATATTTTTGTATGAACCGATGTTAAAGATAAGTTTTTCCACCTAAGTCAAGAGGTTCATAAAATAAGATACACACAATAAAGTATAGTTATGGTAATCACATCACAGACGGTGTGTGCAAATCAGAACCACCTTAGGTGTTTTCAAACGGTTTATTAGTTTATAATGCCTCAGAAAAATATTACCCTTTGTTACACTATTAAGTGCTCTAGAATAAGTGATGTTTACTATCTAATAATAAATAAATATGATAAAGTCCTCTCCCTCTCGTGTCAGGTGCCAGATCATCTGGTTTGCTTGCATTCAGACATCCAACAACTTCCTCATGTTCCCTGTGCTTTTTCGTGTTTTTTAACTCTTATGTTCTGACCTCGACTCTTGTTCTTTGACTTCTCTGGATTCACCCTCTGCCTGTTCTGTGTATTCCTGCTGGTTTGTAGCCAGTACCCTGCCTTTGTCTACATGTTTTGATTTTCCTGTGTTTGAACAGAAAAACAAACATTACGTTATTTGATCTCGGTCATACATGTGGGTCCAAAGTCGTTTCTCCCCACTGACAGTTATTGTTGTTCAGGTTCAGAAACATGTGAATGATCTGAGTCCACCAGTTCAAGTAGCTTCCATCAGTGTTGACGGACTGGTAATTATTTTTGTCAAGCTTTGGAACATTGTTCCAGTGAAGGAATTAAAGGGGGCAGACAAAGGGGAGATGGTGGGAAAAAGGGAGGAATAAATAGCTGTTTTAAAATGTTAGTGTCACCTTTGCTGGTTTTAGATGGCAGCTGGTTGGATTTGAATCCTGGGACCTTGACCTCTGGGTTGGAGATTACAACGATACTGGCAAGGTTCATTAGGCATGTGAGAATAATCTACATGCCTACCTGGGTTCAGAAAAGTGTTGTTGATAAAAAACAACAACTTTATGATGTTATGATTGCTCCTCATTTGAAAACACGTCTATATCCTGCTCGTACTGGTGTTGCATTATGCTGTTAAAGAGTGAGGTTAGGAAGTTTGTGTTCATGCTTAAATGAGAGCACGATTAAAAAAGCCAAGTGACCAGCTATTGTGCACGCCACATTAAGTCAAAAGCAGAGTCGGAGTTGTCCAATGCATTAACCAGCGGTGCTTTACCGTCATCATTTTTGTAAGAATTAAAACGAGGAGCATCACATGACATTGACGTTATGCAACAAACGTGGAAAAAAAGCTCCAGCAGTGGGAAGCAATGTAATCTATTGTTGATATGAACTCTGATCAGATCATTAACAGCCCCTCCAATTTGATCAAGACTATCTGATCGGGCCAATCTAATCAGATACATGAAACGATTTGATTTGGTACTGTCTTTAATTTAAAGCACTGAATGATAACTTCACTTGCTCGCTCTCTGGAGGGTCTTACTAAAGGTATGGACCACTCTACACAGTAAATAACGTTGCACATTTGATTTCTGCGGTCGGATAATAGAGATTGAAACTGAGTTCTTAGAGGTTAGACTTGTTTACATTTGGCAGTGATTTACCGTAACTCATGTCACTATCAAGCAGGAGCAGTTCTGTAAATCATATTGGAGAGCATCACTGAGTAACACAGATCCACTTTAATTTATGTATTTGGCTTTGGATAGGAAGTTGTCCTTGTTGAGAAGATTACTTTGTAACGTCTTTTCCTGTCAACTTTGTTGATTGAAGGCGGAAAAGGTCTGTGAAACAGTGAGACGCTTTTAATTTCTGCATGAATTCATAAAATGTGATCCGATCCACATTTGAGTAGCAAACACACCGATCATGGGAATTAATCATTGATCACCCTTTCACCCTGTAAATGCGGGTTAAATGATTAAATGCACTTAGTGGCACTTACAATCTGGTTTAATTTACTCAAGAAAAAAAAAAATGGCTGGTAGAAATACTGATTGGCTTGTAACTTTGAAAATCTACCAGCCACAATGGAACGTGATGCCCTTCTATCGTTGCTATGTTGGAAGGGCAAGAGTGACATATAATTCTAGTCCAACTGAATCTTAATTTATTGTAATTATTATATATAGAACAATGTCTCCATATTAAAGGGCAACATTTATTCCATAATGCACCAAATTATTTCATTTTCTTCAAAAGAAAAATGGAACAACGACATTTTGAAATAACTTGCAATATGTAAAAAAAATTTATGAAATGAAGCAAAGTTTAATACAAAATACATTCAAGAATTTTATTACAAAATGGGGCATTATTACATATTCAGTTGAACATTTGTTACATTATTACATATTGCACCATTATTACATAATGCGGCACTACTGGACCAAAAGGTCACTTTTCTTTGTTTTTAAGTTCTTTATTTGATGTTTTTAAGTATTTTAGTAGATTTGCATTCATACTGCATTAAATTACAGTCTCACTGCAAGTTCTGGAATGATTTGAATTGATTGTGTAGTTTTCAGAACTGTGTACATGTTTGTTGTTCACAGTACAAGGTTGCAAGTTTTTCCTTATCAATTCTTGCAACAACAAAAAAAAAAACATTTCAAAGGTTTCATCTTTTTTTTTTTTTTTTTAGATGCCCCTATCAGTCATTAGTTTTTTCTGAGAAGGTTGTCTGGGAAATAATGCTCTTATATTGCCCTAACTGGAGGGGTACCCTTTAAAAAGAGAGATGTTTGGGTTTTTTCCCCTGCTCTCATTCAGGGTGTCTGAGGTTTTTTCTTTACTGATTCAGGGTGTCTGGGAGTTTTTCCTCTCATTCAGGTGTCTGGGTGTTTTTGTGTTCTGATTCATGGTGTCTGGGTGTTTTTTGTTCTGATTCAGAGCTTCGGGTGTTTTTCCCTCTGATTCAGGGTGTCTGTTTTTTTTTTTTTTCAGATTCAGGTGTCTGGGTGTTTTTCCTCTGATTCAGGGTGTCTTGGTGTTTGTCGTCTGTTTCAGGTGTCTGGTCGTTGTTTATTTTGTTCTGATTCAGGTGTCTGGGTGTTGTTCCTCTGATTCAGGTGTCTGGGTGTTTGTCATCTGATTCAGGTGTCTGGGTGTTTTTTTGTTCTGATTCAGGTGTCTGGGTGTTTTTCCTCTGATTCAGGGTTGTGGGTGTTTTTTCTCAGACTGATGACACAGTGTTGGAAAAACAGTACTTTCTCAGTCAGAGTCCATCTAGATCACAGTTGTTCAGCCTGTTACACTGCATGAATCTTCTCCACCAGCCCAGACTGACTTTAAAATTCAGTATCAGCGATGTTGAGACTCTGGAGACTTTCCGTGCTTTGAGGTGAATAATAGCTCAGCTTATCTTCATTCTGTCTTTATGTTTCTTGCTCAGTAATTGTTACTTGCTCCATGTTTTCTTTTTCCAAACCTGTACCCACCTTCACCCATTACATGTAATTACTGTACCGGAGTGTAAATATTAGATCTGCAATCCGGAATAAACACAAAGTCTCTGCTCACTACAATAAATTTTGCAATTGATTTCTATGTCAAAGGCAGAACTGTACATTCACAGACGCAGCTGAACATCAGGAGCACAGTACCTTCGATTTTACACATGCATGGAAACCTTTATGTAACTTGGCATTATAGCAGGTAATCACTTCAAATAGGTGTGTTTGACAGCAATCCTCTGAAAAGACATTTTGTCAAATAACGAGTCAAAATAAGGGCTAATATATAAATAAGGACCAAATGTGATCAGAGTAACAAAGAAAGTAAAGGTTTGCCTCATCTATAAAAAAAAAAGAAATCAAAAGAAAAATGTTGGATAAAACAGCAGCTTGACAGTTTTAAGTTCCAATTGCATTCATCACCATCAGATTAAAATGATCCTTATGTAATCTGATTCATTTCACCTTCATTTGATCCACTTTTATCCAGGCGATTGCTGTATTGTTCCATTTTTCTATTTGGCTCAGGTTGCTGTTATCTGGATGTTAAGTAATACTTTTACATCTTCAGACAATACAAACTGTATCAGATTATGTTTATTGACATTTTAAAAAAACAAGACCAAGAAGAATAGACAACTCTTTTCCTCAGACCCCAAATATAAGACCATCACTTTTTCAGCCCTTTTTCCTGGAATAAAACCTTGTATTATATTAGGAACAAAATGCAACCAAACATAGAAACAAAACTATTTTATAATTACAAATCAAAGGGATTTTCCGTGACTAATTAAACTAGTTGGTGACAGTCAGACGTGAGTAGGAAAGTTTAGCTGCTGTTGCCTCTGCAGCGACGTGGGATCACGTCGATGTGAGGAGTCTAGTCTATCTCACCACACCAGCTTATTATCTCCCCCCTGCACTGTCTTATCTGAATGAATGTAATGTCAGTCTCCGCTATCTATCTCTCTCACTCCTTCTCCAGGTTTGGCATGTGGTGTGTGATATGTGGTGGCTGGTGTGGGAGTGCCATGTTTGGGATTCCTGACCCACGATGACGGGCAGCTTTCCCTCCTTTCACGCCCGGACTGACCCGTGTTTCACCTGTGTGCTTCCACTTCTGTTGCCATGCATCAAGCTTGTTCCCTGTACCTGTTGTTCTCTGTCTCTCTCCTTTCTGTTGTTTTGATTCTGTCTGTCCTCTTCTCTATCACTCACAGGCAGGATGATCATTTCTATCTGCCAGGTGCTGAAACAAAAAGATAAACTGAAAGGTGTCTCGATTTTATGGTCCCATATAAATTCTCAACCAAGACCTATGTGTCATTGTCTGGCAGAGTGGGAGGGTGTTTTGTTGGATAGGCTGAGTAACTTTCTTTGGTGTTTCTGACCAACTCATGATGATACCAATGGCTCTCTTAATTATCCTGGTTTTATACTTAGCATTAACACCACTAACCTCAGTTAACCCATGGAAAGTGTTACACTCCTGGCACTGATTCCTCGTGACAAAGGTTTTCTGAAGCTGCTCATCTCGGTTTGTCGCTGGACTTTGTATATACAGTAAAACCTCTGCTGTAGGGATGCCCTACAATCCTAGGGCAAGTGTCCCCTGAAGACATGTGTCCTCTCCTCGGAGGTACCGGTCACAAGGACAAATTGTAGGACCAGTTGATATTGAACGAACCAAACACCAAATATGTTCTGGTCATTTAAAAGCACATAACTGAATCAATACAATATGTATACAATATAAATACATGTATACATATGCATATAACATGTATACAAGATAATTTTTAAATAAGATTTAGTTTTCTTCAGGGACAACACACAGTCAAGTTTCATACTGAGTCGACCAGACTGGTATAATATTGCTATAATAACCTTTACATTTTTAGAAAGTGAAACTTTCGTGTGCGCAGAGTACGGGTGACGTCAAAATGGTCATCCACCCTCTCATCACGGTGTGTTAACAGTTAAATATGACGTGACGTGTCTGCTCTTACCGGGTCACCTTGTCAGAGGTTCTACTGTATAAATTTTACATATATGAAATGGTGAAGATGTGGTTGTAGGGTGCAGGTTGTCTTCGGTGAGGAAAAGACCCTTAGTTCAGAAGGTTATGGATTAGTGTGAGGAACATTAAAATCCCTCCATCCATCTTCTCTAAACTGCTTATATCCTGTCCAGGGTCGGGGGCGCTGGAGCCAATCACAGCGAACTATGGGCAAAGCGAGAGTACACCAGTCAAATACTGAAATGCTTTTTATGGGGTCCAACCTCGCTGGTGAGGAACAAAGTTTAACTCAGGTAAAGCTGGGGACAATCTAAGTGACTCGTCCAAGAACAAGCAGCAACTGTGCTGGTGTCCGCAGCGTTAGATACTTAGGCTTCATTCCCACTGCAGGTCTTGATGCTCAATCCTGATTTCTTCCTGAGATCTGATTTCTTTGTTCACACTACATTTTAAACGTGACCTGCATCAAAATGACCCCAGAATGACTGCATGTGCAGAAGGAGGCGTGACGTCACACTGAGCCCGCTGTTTACAGAAGTATGGATGCCGAGCCCTGTACAAAAAGTACTGGACCTAATGTACTTCAAGGGTTTCCCGTTGAAAACGGTGCAATGAGCACTACCCAAACACAGTTATGAGGAGAATGTTTAAGATGATCACAAGTTTTTGCAGGTTTTCTAACTACCTTCACTTGGAAGTCTTTGTCCACTTCCTCTCGTAAAGCAGCCAACGACTAAACCAGCCCATCCGTTAACAACAGCTCGACTCTCACTGATCTGGGCTCTTGTTACTCAGTCACGTAAAGTTTAGGAGCTACAATAAAAACTCCAAGAACAATGTTTATTTTAATGGCTAGAGTAAATCAAAAGAGTGAATATCCAAATACCCAACTATTTCAACTAAGTTCTTGCTGTGGCCTATAAACTGTGTAAGTGTTTTTTTTGGTGAAAATGGTTTGCGAAGCTGTAACAGTGGAATCTGTGGTTGTGTGGAGTGTACTGTGTAGATGTATCGGTCGGCGACATTCAAGGTAGGTTGTGTTGCTCTCTGCGGCTGTTGGTTTAATAATCCATGTGCTGAATCTAATCCACAAGCAGGAACCCTTCTTCTTCCTCTCACTCTGCAATGTAGACAAAAGCCCCTCTCCTCTGGTTGGCTGTGGAATCAGACGATCTCACATCAGCAGCCACTTTTTTCTCCTGACGGAACGCACAGAGAGTATTTCACCACATATCTCACTGGAGGAGCGGTTTGTGATTTGTAGTTGAAGGAAACAGAATCTGAGACTCGTGTGGAAGATTCCAGCAGTCATAGATATCGAATTGGATTTGTGTTTTAAAAGAACACAAATATTTTTTTGTAAGGAATTATTAACTATGGGACAAGGTAACATTCAGATTTGCACAACTTAACATTTTGTCCACAACATCACATTGTTTGATTCAGGTGCACAAATATATTTTCTACCAAACTTACTGCAACAATAGGAGCAAAAATGTGTGCATGTCAGTTTTTATTAAAAATCTGTGACTTGCAAAATAGGATTCATAGGCCTGTAATTAAGAATTGGTATAACTGTTGTGTTGTGTTGTATTGTATTCGTGGAGAGAAGTCTACAAGTACACAACTCATCGAGTATGTGACCTCAAATGTACTGATACACATGGAACTCATCGTACACAACTACAAATTCCACTTGTACAGGTGCTCAAACCTTTTTCACCAAAAAAACCTTCATAATAAACTTCCATCTAAAGGGGAAATAAAACAAAAAACAAAAAGACAGAAACACGTACTCCTCAGTGTAAAGCTCCAGTATTCTCAGTGAGCCTCAGAAAACTCACTGTGATCAGTGTGGACAGTGCTTGAACTCCTTATTAAAATGTATTACAGGCACTCTTTAGTTGGTGCAGACGAAGGTATCCGGGGGAGTAATCCAGGAGCAGAGACAAAGTCTAAAACACCCGAAGATCAAACCATGAAGGAGCAGGGCTGGACGTCACGAGACGAAACACGGGGGGAAAGGTTTATGAACACTGGGAGAGGTGAAACCAGTCAACTTGATCAAATGGACTGAAGGAAAGTCAGTGAACGGAGACGCAGACGGGACAGGTGAGGCAAAATAAAACAGGAAGTGGCAAACATGAGGATCCCTGACACTTTGGTCTTTGATTTTATACTTCCTTTCAAATTTATAAATGTTTATTGAGTGTTTTCCTCTATTTATTTTTTATTTCCCTTTAACTTTTAAATCGTAAACTTCTTTCTGCACAAGTTGTAATTTTTCGACAGCGTTTCACCCGTCTCGCTCTGATTTTCATTTTTATTTGTATGAAACAAACTTTTTCAAAATAACTGCGTTAGCATATTAGTTCAAAACAATTTGAATTTAATCAATCAACTCATCTTTACTTTGATCAAAGGGGATAACGTCCCAACACTTTTCCCAGTCCTTCACGGTAAATTGTCAACTTCATACTGAACCCCACGTAGAATGCTGTTCAGTTATGAGTGTAAGAGTTTTGTTTTTTTTCCAGCATTGTTGGTTTAAAGCCTGAGAACACGCTGCACACTTAGCCCAACCTCCACTATGGGGTTAGTGACTTAATTGTGACAGTTAAAGTAGGGGAGCTACAAAATACGTGTCAATTCGAGCGCCGCAGAAATATTATTGCAGTGTCTGCGTGTAAGAGTGTGTATGACACTGATAGAATGATAATTGTGGCTGGAAATAATTAATCAGTCATTACTGTGTACACTCAGATTCAATATGTCATTAACATGAATTTGACACACACGCACACACACACACACACACACACACACACACACACACACACACACACACACACACACACACACACACACACACACACACACACACACTTCATCCTGCTCAGTTAGGAGATTTATTAGGACCAATTAACAATACGTTATTGCCCATTGTTTTGAAATAATTCAGTTTCACGGCAGATACAAAACAGAATTTTACATACAATTTTAAAAGAATAAATTGAGCCTGCAGTTGACAAACCTTGTCCATGTTTTAATGAGAACTTTCTGCGCATTACTCCATTATTAACCTCTGCAACGTTCACAGTGGAGGATGCTGCGACCGCGGCCCAGCTCACAGACCTGAGCTTCATCTGACTGGATGACCGTTATAATCCCTGAAAATTAATCTATACCACTGCATCTATAACATGCATAGGGTATAGTCTCTACACAGTCCCTTCACCCCTGGAAGTTCTGCGTCAACGTTGTTTGTGCCGTCACATAGCTCAGATAGAGTTTACTTTCTCGTTGCTCGTTTGTGATCATAATTAACAATTTGGCACAAATATTGGCGGCGACGTTTTGCTTCGGACGCAAGCCAGCAGAGAGAAGCTTCGTAAAAATGCCCCCATGACGTAGCAGAGCGGACCAATCACAGCCCTGGACTGAGTACTTCCATGTGCAAAATCAACACAATCTGGAGCCGATGAATTGGTTACAACTATTATTGACAACAACATCTGCAACAGTGCAACGGTCAGTGTTAATGAAGTTACTTGGAAATAGTAATTAGATTACGCCACTGAGAAAGTAACCTTGTTACTTTACTGGTGAATTATTTTCCAAAGTAATTTGTTGCTTTACTCAGCCTCATTCCTTTTCCTTCTGCAGATTCTATCATATAAAACTGAATCAAATTAAAAAAAACGAACTCATTTGTTTAAACCTGTTTTGTTTGTTTCAATATTTTAACTTTATGCACCACGCAGAAGTTAAATGAAATGCAACAGTCTCTAACTTGAAGGAAATAAATGAACATTTAAACCTATTTTCTGCACTTTGCACCATATTTTAATGAAATAAACTTATATATATATATATATATATATATATATATATATATAAGTTTATATATATATATGTGTGTGTGTTTGTTTAGCGAGGATGGAGGGGGGGGGGGGGTTCACCTGATGGAATTGATGTGGGCGCTACAGCGAGCACGTTAGTGGGGGGGTCCAGGGTGAGGTGGTGGCCTGTGGGTGAGATGGAGGGTGACGGGGCTTGTCCGGGGTTTTTAACACTGAGTTTCACTTTCCTGTGCCTATTTCTCGCTGCTTTCTCAGATTTGAGGTGAAATTTTTCGCCGTAGATAAAAGTTCTCTTGTCTGCTGTTGATCACGACATGTCTCTGTTGTTTACACTGACGTGGCGCCGCTGGTACGCCATTGTCACTAGATAGCAACAGTATTGTAAAGGGCCGAACAAGTCTGCAGACAAAACCCAGGAAACCTGGTGAATTTCTTAGAATGTTGTCTTGCCTTGCGTGGATTTCCTTTTTTTATTGTTTCACTCACGCGAGACATTGTTGGCTGTAACTCTGGAAAAAACATGCAAAAACCTGACCATGTTTTTTAACGACTTGTGGGGAAACTATTGACGCTCTCATGCATGAGGTGCACCAATAAAATGATAGCTTAAATAGTTTTAATTCAAAAGCAGTAGAAAAAAAAAGAGGACTTTGTTTTTCTTAAATCATGGCACTAAAATTCACATTTCCACTGAAACAACGAAAACCATGCGGTTTTGATAGAATCCCTGCAAAGAGCTTTAATAAGTTGGATGCGAGGCGTCGCTCCAGCTCGCTCTTACCTCTGCCATGAGTACATGGCCGACCTGCGCAGAAACCTAAATATGGTGCAGCACTGTCCCATCATGCAAGTTGTGAGCCATTGTAACAGTGGATGAACTGAATGGCAGGTTAAAAGTGTGTGGTCAAGCCCCAACGCACACACCACCTTCTCCTCCTCTAACCCCGTCCTCCCGCCTGCGCTCTGATTGGCCTGCTTTAAAGTACGGGATGCATCCTAAAGAGGAGGGGAGTCCCAGCGGGCCGGCAGATAATGAATGCCCTCTATCTATCCTGGAGAGTGAGAGCCACAGAGGCAAACAGGTACAGAGAGAGAGAGAGAGAGAGAGAGAGGTGTACTCTCACCATGTGGCATTATGGAAAGATTCCTCCCTCACATCTTTCCTGCGGCCTGCCTCTCCCTCCTCCCTCTCTTTCTCTCTTACCACATATATTCACATACATATGGAGCTGAACTCGCTGACCGTCTGCTGCACCCGAGCCGACATCCGTCCATTTATCCAGGCTGTGACCTTCAGATGGCTCAAAGCCCGCCAGAAGCTCGGGACCTGCAGAGGTGTGGTAAGGGGAACGGGACACTTGGGAAAATCAGGAACGACAGGTGTCGCCTCGGCCCGTGATCGATAGGTATTAAAATGATGCAGCAATCATACGCCGTGAAATAAAAGGATGAGATTGGTGGGAGTGAGGCGCCTGCCGAGGAAACGACGGGGATGACAGTCGGGTGTGGGACGGAGGCGAGCAAAGCAGTCTGGAAGGGCAGGGACGAGTTAGAGAGGCTGTTTGAATACGAAGGTAAGAGATAGAGACAAACGTTTCCTGTTGGTTTCATCCTTCAGACAAATGAATGGTATCAGACAGTATTTTCACATTTGATGAATCTGCATCAAAACAAGAGTCCCTTTGTTTCAAACTATATTTAAATCTATCACCAAATGTTTATTTTATTCACACTGAAATCCATTCAATCCAAGTCATTTCATTTTGGTTAGGTTAGTCCAGGGATCGTCAAGCTTTTTGATTTAAAGAGCCGTTTTTGTCACTTTCAACCAAATCAAATTCAACTGGAGCCACAAAACACGTTTAACCTTTAAAATGTGGCTCTTAACATTTAATATAAAGTTTTGATATATGAACAGAAACTATGTCTTATGTTGCTATATATATAAAAGGTTTCAATTGCAATTTACGATGGGAAACATTTCATTACATTTGAGCTGTTTTTGTACCTGATTTTAGACGTTTCAACCGTTTCTTTAGACATTCTTTAGACAATATTAACATTCTAGCTCTTTTTATTCCACCTTTTGTGTGTTTTACTGCATTTTGAAGCTTTTTTTATTTTAGCAATCCTGGTCATTATAGGGTTTTTTAAACTCTTTTGTCAGTTTTACCTCATTTCTTGCTTATTTATTTAGTTTATTTTTCAGGGCCCATGTACAAAAACATTAATCTTGAAGAAAAGATGCTTCGTACCAGATCTTAGCTGGTTTCCATCTGCAGTGGTTTTATCTGTTTTTCCCCATTTCAGCCATTTTAGGTGTGTCATTTTTAATATCCGTTTTTTGGTCAGGAGTTAGTAGTTCTTTTGAAAAAAAACTTGGTTTTGAGTAAATAAGATAAATTCATGCACATGGATGTAACACTTCACAGTTTTAAACCAAGTAAAGGCCCCGTTGACTCCACAATGTTTTCAAGTAAAAACACAAAACTTTCATTGCGTTGAAGGCGTGCGTTAAACCACAACAATGCTCTGAACTACTGATAATACAACTTTTTGAAAACGGCTCCCAACATGGAACTTTTTGAAAACACAGTTTTCACTTGGAACGTTATCATAAATGGGGTCTAATACGCTTGTACTGGGTTGTGTGTTAAACCAGGTGAGCTTGTATTGGGAGCTTCACTGACTTCCGTTGATCCAATGACTCAGAATAGAGTCAAACAATTCCTACTTGAGTAACATTGAAATAAATCAGCAAGCCTCATTGTTATGATTACATAAAGATATGGACGTGCTGTTAATTTTCTTCTATTAAACCCTTTGGGTGGCTATGCAAGCTCAGATACAGTCAGTCATTGTTGCTTAACAAGAAAACCCATTTTCAAGCATTTTGCCTTCATCCATTTGACTGAGCTGATTTTCTGTTGCTGTAAAACTGCTAAAAAAAATCCTTACATGCACTCGAATTTAAAGAATGGGTCTGGAAAAGTCAAGTTTTAAATGGTCTGAAGTCGATTTGAATGAAAATCAGTCAAGAATTCTTGTCCATATTACAGACCTCAGTTCCAAAGTCAAAGCCAGTTTTAAGTTAGGTCTAGTTATAGTTTCTGATACTGCTTTAGAGAGTCAGGCTCTCATGCAAAGAGTTTAGCTTCAGGCCTTATTATTTTTAACTGCTTTTTTCTCTGATGGTTGAAATCATGACAGTTTAAGTAGTTTTGTGGAAGCTGACCCTCTCCGGGACATCACTTAACAACAATGGTGGACTACCTGCTCCAGATCGAGCTGCAGAATCTACTGATTTAATGTTGGTTCAATAAGACTACATGTTGGATTTCTCGAATACAAGGATTTTTCATGCTCTGTGTCTTCTTCTACATCTACTCATGCTCCGTTTCTTCTTCTTCTCCACTTTTGGTGTTTCTATGCCGCATAGTTACAGCGCCACATAAAGGCCTGGCATATGTACTACATCGTTCTAAGCCATGTTCATAGTGACGTCTGGACAAAAGATTTTTCAAGAACGATGAAAGAAAGAAGTTAGTATTGGCTCGTGGAGACAGGGCCTTAGAATCAGTAATTATACTTGAAAGCATTTTCTCTGTGGGAGGAAAGAGAAAATAGTGTGAAGTTGTGAAAGTTGTGCTGGCCTCACAGTACAGTGGTGAATTCCCCCCCTGGGGCATAGTAGTTTGGGATGAACAGGGCTGGCCTTGAGGCTCTGACGCATTAAGTAATTTCCCTCTTGCATTAATAGTCTTTCTATTCTATTCTATAATAATCTATCCATGTGGAGAACATAGAAAGGCTGAAGCCACAACTGTTTTGTTGGAGATGAGAGTGTAAAGGCCCCTCCATACTTTCCACGTACGTGTGTGGGCAGAGTTTGTGTGACGTCAGAATCATCATCCGCCCCGTGTGCTTGGGTCGATCCGACCCTCTGCGGTCGGCAGCGCGGCGCAAATTTTGTGACCGTGTGCGCTCTGACTGTGCATGCGCCACAGAGCCTACTGGATGCTTGTGTGAGGAGATCCTCCGTCTAAACAATCACAATTTAAATGCAGAGGCTCAGAACCAGAGGCTCAGAACTCCTGAAGTGAAACGTAAACTACTTCAGAAAAGGAGGAGAACGCCAGGAAAAGAAGTGGAGACATTTTCGGGATTGTTACGTTATGGAACGCACACGGAAGTGAGCCCAGGGTGTAGTATGGATGCAGTTGTGAAGCACCTGCGATCTGCACACAGGCTGCGGACGCGCAATGCAGAAAGCATGGAGGGGCTTTAAGAGATCACAGGATGATGTCACCGCAGAGATTTTCAAACCTGTATGCACAAGAGACCAATTTTTCTTTTTTTTTTCTTTATTATTAATTGAGATATGGAAATGGTTGGGGCGAATTACCGCCACTTGCAATGAATTCATAATGCACAATATATTTTTCTTTTTTATGAAGAAAATGAGTTTGGAGTGCAGGCTGATAAAAAAAAGTCATGAGGACATTTCAGCATAATGAGTTATGGTGGGGGTGTCTTTGTGAAAAAGACACAGACGTGACTTGGATTATTCTTTCTTGGTTGTTTGTCTTTGATGCAATAGCTACAATCAACATTTTCACCGGTGTTAGAAAACAGGAAACACAGACATGTATGTTTTAATGCAAGCTTTGCAAACCATCATTCAAAAACCAACAAAATTTAAACTGACAGTAAACAAAGTAATCGTTGTGCTCCTGGGGTGTTTTGTGAGTCAAATGTGCAGGTTTTTTTTGTGCCAAGTGTAAATTAGCATCAGAAAACAAAGTGGCTCCCTCAGGCATCGGTGGCTCTGTCACAGGTGAGGAGAAAAGGAATTGTCACATAGAAGAATTGAACAAGCTGTTCCAGGCGCCGCGGAATCACTTCGAGATGTGCTTCTTGTTGTCAGGAGTGGAGTCTGATGCGGAACTAAAACTGCTGAAAGGAGACATCAAGGCTGCCGGTAGCGTGGCGGACAAACACAGACACACCCCCACCCCCACCCCCACCCCCATCACACACCACTGCTTCAGGGAAACTGCACCTTTAAGGAGAAATGCACACGCTTCTCCTTCTGCTGAAGTTCATTCATACATACCCGGTTCACCTCTTTTCATCTTTTCATATCACAAGCAACACTCTGTGGAGCCCGATCCTTTATGTGAACAACGATATGAAAATAGAGAGTTAAGATTTCACTCTCAAGAATTGCACCGCTGTCGGCTCGGACAAACTGTGTGATTCATCCTACTAACAGAATAGCTTGTTCCACATACGAGCATGCAGTGCCAAACATTTAAATTGATCAAGTTGGAAAAGCGTATTGTTTGTGTGAGCTTGTTTGTAGATTTTGAAAACAGTAAGTTGTCAACTGCACAACTAATATTGTTTAAGAGGAGCACATTAGAACAACTGGTGTATTTCTAATGGAATTTACTTTGAACAACATACCAACTGGTGACACGCACAAATATATTGTTTAAGAGGGTTCAATGAACCTCTGAACAAGAACAGAAGATGAATAGAGAAGCTCCAGCAGTGTTCATTAAGGTACACGGTAGGCAACTTCTATCATTAAGACTTTTTTTTTTTTTTGCACACTGCAAATTTTCCTTTGGTATCTGTGCTTCATACTGAATCATTACATACGGCTGACATAGTGGGGTGGTTCTGATTGCTGCAATAAATGCATGACATAAAGATTTCCCAACAGCCAAACAATCACAATTGCTCCTTGGTGTCCCTATATATTCATATAGGGCTGTACCATAAAATGAGCCTAATAAAAATAATTACTGTAAAATTAGATTACAAGCTATTGCCCTGTATTCTAAATATCAAGCTGCGTAGCCTGTCACAGAAAATCTTGAGAGAATTGCGCAATTTATACATTGGAAGAAGTATATAATGTACGTGCTGGTTGCAGATCATACTTATTCAAAGAAAAAGTATCAGGCACCAATGAGCAAATGTAAACTATTGCCTATGAATCAGCTGTTAATTTTTTTTTTTATCGTAAAAACGCAAAAGGTCTAAAAAAAACCTCCCTCTAGTACTCTGCAGTGTGAGTGTTTGAAGCGTTTTACTCAACACAGGAGAGGCAACTGCTCTGATTGAAAAAGAGATTTATTTAAATGTTTTGTCCAGTCTGTTAGTGTCGATGCTTCGATCAGTAACAGGGTGGCAGGATAAAAACTCTGATAAAATTAATTCAGAACAGTGTGAGTGAAAGCTTGATTCACTACCGAACCAATTGTAAGCATAAAGCGCGGCAGGCGCTATAACTATTAGAGCGACTCGTTTGTGGTGTTATCTAAAAAGCACGCCCGAGTCCATCAAATGTCCAAAGCCAAACGATGTGGCCTTACATGTTCATAGCATGATGCGGACAAAGCAGCCTGTTTATATACTGTTTCAGAATATTTTTAAATATATTAGTCTTTAATATTCCCTTTTTCATTCCTTTTGGAGCATCTGTGATGACTAATGGACAAAGCCTTATCTTGTGACCGCTTGAATACTTTGTTTGATTGTTATGCTGTATAGAAAATGTACATCATCTACATAAACGCTGATATGAAAAACAGGCCAAGTACAAAGTTCAATAAGCAACACAATGCATTTCTAGAGTGTTAATCTCTCTGCTACCTTCTTGTTTTTTTGTATTTTATATATTGCTGCAGACTTCTGAAGGCACTTGGTTGCACAGGATTTTAATGAGGAGTTTCAGGCGTATTGTAAACTCAGCTTTAAAATGTTTTATTTGTAAGAACATTTGGAAGGGCCGCCTCTGGATGCCGCTAACGGGACTCCCATCCGCACCTTTGGCCCCAGGTTCGTGACTGTGGGATTCAATGGCCGTCAGTTCGGATGGGATTTTGTCATGGTTGTCCGTGCCCATCCTGGGAGCGGATTTTCTGTGCGCTCACGGACTATTAGTGGACGTGACGAATCACCGCCTGGTGGATACTATCACATTCTCCTCTTACTCCTGCACATTAAGGAATGGGGGTGCGGTGTCCCTCGCCAATTTCTTGGCTACAGGGGCTGTATAGCAGCGGCTTCTGGCTGAGTTTCCTGGGCCTCACCTTTGCGCGTGGTTCCGGAATTGGATGGAAGATGGAGGCCTTGTGGGGATTTCCGCTGATAACATCACTGCACATGATCAGTACCCCATTCCACACATCCAAGCCTTTTCCGTCCACCTGGCAGGAAAAGTGACTTTTTCCAAGGTGGATTTGGCGAGAGGCTACCAGTCCACCCGCAGCACGTGCCCCAAGTGCCTCACCTGAGGAGCCAGGAACCCAGCTGAGTGCTGTTTTGGACAATCGGAAATTTAATTTCTGAGCCACCATGTATCCTCACGGGGAGTGGTGCCGTTACCGGCTAAGGTCAAAGCGATCACTGCCTTTCACGCCCGAAAACCATAAAGTGACTGCAAGAATTCCTGTGCATGGTGAAGTTTTACAACCGATTCATCGCATACGTAGCTCACCTGATGTGTCCCATGTATGAAGTGCTGAGGGGTGGAAAGGCCAAGCAGGACGTGGACTGGTCCCCAGAAAGGATCCTGGCTTTCGTGGCCAGGAACATGCTGGCCAACTGCCTCTCCCGGGCACGCATGGACTCTGTGCATCTTGGCATGGACTATGCGGCCATGGCCAGCGACCAGCTGACTGACTCTGACATCCAGGTCTACAGGACAGCCACCACGGGGTGACGGCTGCAGGATGTGGTCTTCCATGACAGCGGGACCACGCTCCTCCCTGACATGTCTACAGGGCAGCCCCGCCCCATGGTACCTGCTGGCTGGCGACGCAGGTTTTTGATGCTGTTCATGCTCTATCGCGTCCGAGCGTAAGAGAATCAGTGAAGCTGGTGGGGGCAAAGTTCGTCTGGCCGGGCCTCAGGAAGGACGTCAGGAGCGGTCCAAGGTACACCATCACACCATGGCACCCCATGAGCCGTTCCTTATTCCTTAGAGGAGGTTTGATCATGGGCATCTGGACTTGGTGGGTCCACTCCCTCCCTCCCAAGGCTTTACTCACCTCCTCACCATGGTGGACAGGACCACTAGGTGGCCGAAGGGGGTTCCTCTGTCATTGACGACATCTACTGACATCTACCTGAGTGGCCCGTTTTGGCACACCATTGGTGGTCACATCAGACAGAGGCTCCCATTTCACCTGAGGGCTGTGGACAGAGGTGGCTAAAGGCCTGGGAGTGCAGCTACACAGGACGACAGCTTTGAACCCTCAAACCAATGGAATCTGCGAGCGTTTCCATCGCACGATGAAGACCGTTCTCCGAGCCACCCTCACGGACAGCAACTGGGTCGACCAACTACCGTGGGTCATGTTGGGCCTGCGTTCGGCCCCAAAGGTGGTGTGCACTTGGAGGGATGTTCTCGCACCAAGAATGGAGTGGGGGTGCCGGTGACGTGTGGGGGTGTGTTGGTGACGGGGAAGTGTTAAAAGAGGAAGTGCGGTGACACACAAGAGAAATGTTTGACAGGTAAACTGTTATGCTCCTGGAGGCAATAAAGAAAAACCGACTTGACTCCTTCGTATGTCTCCTCCTTCTCTGCCTCCACAAGGGACGACCCAGATCCCATGGGGCTGGGGAGCAAGAAACAACCCCTCCCCCACTCCCCCACCTCCAAATAATCACCACTGCACCCGCAGTCATGGAGACGCCAGAGGGCAGGGACAGGGCAGGGACAGGACAGGGAGACGAGGGATCATTGCCTGGATGAAAGGAGAATTTTGGTAAATTCCATCTCTATCTCGCTCTCCATGTATCCCACTAAACAATACATGACCACGGATTGATTATTTAAGGTAACGTGAAAAAAGAAAATCAAACCAACCTGAAAACATGAAGGTTCTATATCTGAAATTGTAAGATGTGAAATGTAGAAAGAGATTTCTTTTGTTTTTTTTTCAAACCGCTCGTAGCAAATGCCAGGTCTTCTGGTTCAGTATGGATGACCAATCAGTAAGAAAGTAAGTTCCGATGATAAATCAGCTTTGAAAGGCAATAATGATGACGAATGACTTCTTTGAGGAAAAGAGATATAGCTGACCTGTCTTTTCACTGAGCGCATGGCGGAGCAGGAAGCCAGGGAGGGCTAGAGACGTGTCGGAGCGCTACTCTTAGTAAAAGCTATAAAATGAAGTACTTAGATGGATAGTTAGGGCAGGTACTGTATGCACCCTACGAGGGTGTGTAAGTCTGTGTGTATTTGTGGGAGTGAGTGTGTGTGTGAGTGAGTGAGTGATTGCGCACAGGGTGTAGACTGAACAACTTGATGAAGCGGTAAATTTCACTTCTCCTTCTTGCCTGTATGTTTCCCCCAGCAATCGCCCCATCCTGAACACACACACACACACACACACACACACACACACACACACACACACACACACACACACAAACACACACACACACCGTCTCATACCTTGCCGGCCACTCTGCTCCGACTTGACCCTCCTTCACACTTGAACTGCTCCGCTGTGGAGAAAGAGAAAAAACCTACAGCACTCACTCAAACCCACACACACACACACACACACACACACACACACACACACACACACACACACACACACACACACACACAGTCCTTGGAGACAAATACAACCAGTGGTGTGTTTTTTGCAGTTTACTCAGAGAGGAAAAATCTGCGATGCGTCTCGGGCTGGTGATGCCCCGCAGACACACCCGAGGCGAGCCCAGATCTCCGTCCGTCACCGCCGCTGACATCCTCCAACACAAGAGGCGAGAGCGGGGAAGGGGGCCGAGATAGCAGGAGCAAAGAGATTAATAAAGGAGAAATTTACCGTATCGCAACAGCGAGAAGATGGACCGAAGGGAGCAGCGAAGAATGTGAGGAGAGATAGGGAGGAAATAAACGACTATGCGAGGGGGGGGTGGGGTGGGTTGAACGGGAAGAGGGGGAGGAGGAGGGGGAGGACGAGTAGAAAGAGCAGGCTGATGTTTGCTGACAAGGGCAGAAGCGAGGCCTCCTCAGAGAGCAGCCTGATGCAGAAACAAATGAGGCGACAGGAGGGAGCAGACAGCTCCGTCACACACTCTGATGTGCGCGCCGTGTGTGTGTGTGTTGGTGTGTGTCTTTTCATAAGTGCGAAAGCCCCCAGAGTGGTTGTCACTGTTTCTGACACTCAAACCAAAGGAAAACATCCACCTTCAAGAAAGCCACAACAACAGTAATGCTCATAGGTGCATTTAGCAAGGACACGGAGGACAGAGGAGGAGAAGAGGAGGAGGTGAGGAAGAGGAGGGGGGGTAAAAGAAAAAAAAGGTAAAGTGCGAAGAGGATTTTTCTGCTGCCGGTGAAGAGGACATTAGTGGGGCACATGGGAGAGTGAGCGGAGTCATGGCGGCACGCAGGCCTTTCAGTCAGCGCTGCGATAACTCACACAAATGCACACTATCTCTTTCTAACACACACACACAGGCACACATTGTGGCTGTGGAGCAGTATAAACTAGCAGTGTGTGTCTGCCGCGATGGGCTTCTAAGGAGGCAGTTAGCAGAGTAATGGGCTCTCAGTCGCTCACGCAGCTTGTTACGGGAGGAGCAGCGATATGAAGAGACAACTGAGGAAGGTGCATGCAGAGTGAAGGAATGAATGGCGCAAGTGTGTTCCTGTAAAGTGTGTGAAACTGCACACGGTAGGGTGAGTAACACATATTCGGACAAGGCCTTTAAACTTAAATCTATAATAGAGCTTCAATCATATTGTGCCCCCGAACTCTCGAGCGGCCATTTCTGGTTGATTGACTTTGTGCAGGTTTTCACATTATAAGATATTAATCTGAAAGACTGTTGAGTTTCATAGCCAATAAAATGCACAACTTTTTCTTCAGATGCTTTAAATGTTTAATATTACTTATAGCCTTTATACATAGTTAGTAACAGCCATTACAGTAACACAGCTTTTTAAATCATTTTTAATTTGTCATTGACAATAGACCTTCTTAACTCAATTCTTTTCATCATGAATTCTTAAGGTAGTGGTGGGACAGCGCAGGAGTCTGCAACCAGCAGCTCTAGAGTCACATGTGGCTCGTTAGCCCCTCTGTGGTGGCTCTTGAAGCTTTCACAACATTTTCAGTAAATAAACAATATATCTTATTTTTATTCTATTTACACACCAGAATCATCTTCAAATGGACTCCTATCTCCAAGGGCTTTGAGAAAAGGCACGACTGAAATGGCGAAAAAAAAATTTAAAGGCTTCAAAATGGAGAAAACCATGCAACATGATCTCGAGGATAGAGAAGGAGACTTGAGATTGGAAGTTCGCTGGTGAGAATCCCACAGCAGACAAGTCCCCGCTGTAGGTCCATGAGCAAGACCCTTGAACCCCATCAGCTCCCCGGAGCGCCGTAATGTGGCTTACCCACCCCATGCTTGACATAGGATGGGTAAATGTGGATTAATAAAGTATGTGTCTTTCTTCTCAATAATTAATGGGGGGGGGGTGTTCAAAAAAAACCAAAATGTACATATCATGATAATAACAATCCATTACATATCAGTATGTTCATACAGAGCAAGCATGAGCTGCTTGGTGTCGTTGCTTTTGATATCGTAAACCAACCAGTGGTTCTCAACAGAGATCACAGGGGAAATCAAGGCTGCCTGCTCTGATGGAGTCAAAATCACTTCAACATATGTCAAATAAAAATAATAAGTCACTGGCTGGAATTTGGTGCAGATCTTGAACCAGCTTGTGTGTTCATGAGGGTGTGTGGGGGGGGGGGGGGGGGGGGGTTCCACACACCCCCTATACGTTCCTCCATTTGTTCTCTATAGCGTAGCATTATCCACATGTGAAATACAAACTAAAAGTAGGGAACATTGTGTTGTAGGAAGCTGTGGATAATGGACCACTGGTGATATCTTTGAATTCATCTAATTGACATTTCTTAAAGGGAATTTTCACAAAACACAACTCAAAACGTAGAGTCACTTGCTATTGGCACCAGCCTGCATGACCTGAAGCGGGATGCAGCTATGTTATAGTTCAAATTTGAATGAATGAATGTGGTTCAGAGAAAATAAAATGCTGAAGTAAGTTAAAGGGCCACATTGAAGTGTAGTTGTTAATGTCCTGGCCAGGGTGTAGTATTCCAAACATCACAAGGGTGCATGTTAGAGAACAGTTTGGAAAACGTCCTTCCATATTTCGCTGTCTTGAAATGGAAAAGTAGTGAAAGAGATAAGTAAACAAAAACATTGTGTCGTAAAAGATTCCAAGCCCTGATTCAACTGGAAATCAACATAGCTTTAGTTTGAGAGCTTTGGGATTTTACATCTGTATTCTCCTCAGGTGGCTTTGCTTGAGCACCACAGTGCTATTCCAGGTCTGAGAAGAAAATGGTTTTCTACATCCTAACATAGTGCCACCAACTGGCCTTCTTCCGCTTCCTTTGCTCTGTTTAATGTGTTGTTGGGTGGTCCGTCAGGAGAAGAAATCTGGTGGAGTAGCTTTATGAGAGTATGCTCCTGAGTGTGCCGCACTGTCGCACTAATCAGCATGGAGAAGAAGACAAAGTGCCTTGAAATTAGCAGTGGGAAGAGGGATTGAAATCAATGGTACTCAGACTGTATTGGAACATGCTTGTGTGTGTGTGCGTGTGTGTGTGCGTGTGTGTGTGTGTGTGTGCCTGCGTGTGCTGTGCTCTAGGGACCTGTGGGTCTGTCGAGCTGCTTCTGCTGTTCAAAAGGCTCCTGCTGGGTAAGATTAATACTCAAGCCTTTATTCGTGGCTTCTGTCCGCCTTTTCCTGACTGTCTGCTGCTTCCAATCTCATTTCTTTTCTTCCTGTTGCATTGGTTTTGCAATCCCACCACTTCTCCACATTCTTTCTGCTACTTTAATGGACCATGACTGCAGTACTTTAGCATCTTTGTGTCTGTTGTCCCTTTTATCCTCAGAATTGGCAGCAAAGTTAACATGAACATCTTCTTTTGTCCGCTCCTGCTCCATTTTCATCAACTCACTAAACTCTTTATTTTACTCCATAAACCTCTCTCGTACTCTTTTCATTGCTCTTCCTCTTTCCTTACATTTTCCTCACCCCATATATGTCATTCTATACATTAACATGTCCCTGGTGTCTAGTGTTTCAGTTGAGTGAGTCATCAGTCTTCAGTGCTGCATAGCTCCATTCAAGGCTGCCATCAGTGTGACAATTAAGCCGGTAAATAAAGATAATGTGAGCCATCCGGGGTCCTTAACTGCTGCACTGCAATTAACAGATCTGATTGGTGGGCAAATCCTCAACAAGATGGAAGGAAATTAGTGGGACAGAGAGAAGTTACGGAGTAGACGACACTGTCAGTTTGAAGAGAAGGAGACCAGCCTCAATGGTGATATCCTATAGTTTAAAATAATACTTACTTGAGGGTTTGCTGGATTGGCCAAGGACACTCAGAATATTATCTCCTAGGATTTACTTCAACTAACAAAATGCTTAGGTTTCTTACCAGATCAACATAATCCAGAGTCCGAACTGCAGTTTTGAACACTTCTATTGAATGGAAGGCTGGGCAAAAATATGACCAAGACCATGTTGCTTTTCTGCTCCTCACCATAATTTTCCTTTACCATTATTTTCCATCAGGAAACTGCTCATCTGCTTACCATGGTGACATGCATCATGAATTCTGCTTTATCCAATTTAGGGTGACAGGAGACTGGAGCTAATCCCACCCGACATCTGGCACAAAGCAGTGTACACCCTGGACAGGTTGCCAGTCGTCACAGGACAAGCTGACATATTCACACCTAAATGTGAAGACACAAATTTACACATTGAGATCCGTGTCTTGAATTGTGGGAGGACGCCGGAATACCCACAGAAAACCAAGGCACTCACAGGGTGAACATGCAAACTCCACAAAGAAGGAACCCAAAGCTATGAATCAAAAGAGATATAATGAAGATAAATAGATACGCAGATAAACGTATTGTCACTATTTTTATATCCAATGATATGCTTCCATATTGGACTGATCAGAAGATACTTACATAACCTTGTTCTTATGGTCTTTTTCATTTGCTACCAAAAGGATTGATACACTGCATTCACCCCAGCTCATCAGCAGCTCCCAGGGCCTAATGGCCAACAACAAGAAGGTTCTTAATCCTTTTAAGGTCAATTTTGTTGAATGTGCCAAATTTGGCAAGGAGCATGTATTGTGTTGATCATTGTAAATTCCCTGGATCTCCAATAGTTTAAGACCCGGGTGAAACTGTAAGATGGTGATGGGTAGCTGTTGTATTTGGAGGGAAATAGCACCTCAAACTAAAGTGTAAAAATTCTGTTGATGCTTGGTCACATGGTAGGTACAACTGTCACGTGGGGGTTGAGAGACGTGGACTCAGAGTTGTCGAAAAACTCATTATATTTCCAAATTAAAACCAAATGTTTCCTTGAGTAGCAGTGAAGTCCGCAAAAGTGCCGAGAAGCTGCAGCACCGGAGGGCAGAGACCAAGACGCAGTAACAGAGGAGCAGGAACGCAGACAAACCGACAATCAAGGCAAACAAGACAATCGCTTATATAGTAAAGGCGCAAGGTGCAGATAATGGCTCACTCAAGGACAGGTGAAAGACATCAGGGTGGGGAGCAGCAATCAGGCACGAGGAAGCGAAGCCAAGGACAGGAGCTCCATATGAACAAGAAGAAAGTTTGGCCGAACAAAATGACGCCATTTAGTGGAAAGAAGAAATTTGGTTCGGCTGTGCCAACTGTCCGGGCCAAAGTATATCGTGTAGCACTGGCGAAACTTCAACACTGCAGTGTTATGCACATGCACTTTCCAGCTCACTAATGACTGTATCAGGTATATTTAAATCATACTTAGCATGTAACCTCGCTACTGTATGAGCCCCACAGCTTGTTTACATGTAGGAGGGCAGACTTAAGGGATGCACCTGAACGCATCACTCAAAGCTCTCGGCTTCTGTAGTTAAAAGCTGCGATTAAAACCGGACCAGCACCGCATCTTGGATAAAAACTTTCAGAAATGAGAAATAAGCTGTGCAATTAAAAAGTTAAATTGTCACTTCACAGCCTGCGAGTTCAACAGCTTCTTCTCGGAGTATGAACTCTCCTGCCTTTTTTTCAGCAGCCGGCTGACGTCGCAACCAAACTTTTCTTCTTGTTCTTACAGAAGTGTGCAGGGGCCTTTAGGCCCGTTTACACAAAGTTTTACAAAAACTGTAATATTTCCCTGCGTTTGGGCCTTGCATTTACACAGAAATACAACGACGAGTCACCAAAAACACTCCAGCCAAAGTGGAGCTTTAGAAAAGCTCAGTCTGATTCTCCACACTTCCTGTCCCACTTAATTCACAAAACTGACTTCAAATGCTACCACTGGTTTCCAAAGCTCCGAATGGTTTTTGACAAAGTATGTGTCCAGAACTTTGCAGAACCAGACTTGAAGTAGTTGCTTTTCGTTTTTATGCACAACATTTTGGGAACAGGCTCCCAGAAACCAGCCGTAATGGCTCCAGTTCTCCAAGTTAATTTCAGTCAAGGTTGAAGACTTTTGAGTTTGTCTCTTGTATTAAAACAATTATTTATTTCATACTGCACAGCCACTTCAACTCTGGTTTCCACTTGGATTGCATTTGCATGTTTATCCCAGTTGAGAATCTTTTGTTTCTTTTCATTCTTATTCTGAAAATGACACAATCAGACGCAAAGAGGGAAAGCTGACAGGAAGGACACCTGTGCAGTGACACGGACAAGACAGGTAAGTACCAAAATAAAACAATAATGACAAAAAGCAGGTATAAGATGCAGACTTTACACAGACACAGAAGAGGATCTGACAACTTACTGCTGAAATGCTTAAATCTAATGACAGGAAGTAGGAAAGTTCAGTGTAAATAACCCTGGCACAATGTCCAAAGGATCAAAAATAACCTGCTTAATCAAAATAGTTTGAGCTGAGAGGTCGAAAAGGGGAAGGAGGTCAAGCACATGATATATACTGTTGTTCACTTAATACCAGGTAGAATACCCTGAAGACATACATCAAAACTTTTGGCAGCCTCATATATAAAGAAATTTTGAATTTTAAATATATCATGGAATTATTGAAACTTTTTAATGCACCTTGCATTAAGTCTTCCATGCCAAGTAGTGAATATTGTATTTAAAGTGTTTTAAAACATCAGCCCTGAATCACAACAGTTCTCTTTTAACTCAAGGATTTTTTAAATACAAGACACTTGTCCTTGTGAAAAGCCTTCCCTACTGCTTGAATTCAAATCATTAGTGACACCACATCACAGTAGTGATCACCAGCTGACATTAAAAAGAAAAGAAAAGGTTGCTTTTGTTCTATTTCAGTTTTTCCAATCAAATAACATTTTATTTTGCCTGTAGTTGTTTCTTGAGACTGCACATGTCGCTGCTGTCTGCCGATGGAAAACGTTTTAAGAGTGTAGCAGGAAGTGGCAAGCGACAGTTATAAAACTGGCTTTGACTTGGTGGCTTGATCATGAGCAAATGTTTCAAGCAGCCGCTCAGGCCTAAAATACACTGGAAGAAACCCAGTGGCAAGACTACGAGACTAAACCCCTTTGAGACAATCACTAAACAAACCACTAAAACGAGTTTAAGTCATGATTGATGACCAGTGACAACTGGCCAGCTGCAGCCCATGTTAACTAAATTAAGTTAACATTGGTTGAAAATGAATAATAACGAAGAGCTTCACCAAACAAATGTATCACCAGCCACCACTGTTGATGACTCAAAAACAGTGAACATACAGTATGTGTCACTGACATGATGTAGAAATGCTCATTGTAATATCTGTGTGACCAAAGCTAATCTAAGATAATTCCACAGTATCAGAAAATTCAAGACCAACAATTCACCAAACCTCAAAGTTTGTGTAACAAAACAGGCAGTTCGTTACCCAAGAAATCAGTCGCAGCACTTTACAACCAGCACTATAAATATTCACAGAACACTTTAACACACAGCACAGGTCTTGTCGCGTCACCAGTCAGGAGGCTCGTCTGTGGAGGCAACATGACAATGAATTAATTGAGTGTTGTGCAATGTGTGCGTATTGAGATTAGCTGTTTCTGTTAGCTGTTGGTGTGTGTGTGTGTGTGTGTGGGGGGGGGGGGGGGGGGGGTAAGGTGTGGGTGAGAGTGGATTGTGTTGTGTTAGAGTAAACTTTTTAACTTACCTTCGCTCTTGTGTTAAAGGCGGTGTCTGGCGAGAAGATTCCCTGAGGAACAGACACTGCTGAAATAGTTCCGGAATGAACCAACAGGAGGTGCATGTAGTTTAAGAAGGGTATATAATTTTGTTATTTTAATTTATTTAGTCAGGAGAACTACATTGAGATTAATAATCTCTGTCATCCCTGATGCATCCAACGATGGCTGTGTCACCAGCATACCTCTGTATGTGACACAGCTCTGAGTTGCAACAGAGAGGAGGAGAGGAGGAGTCTGGTGGGGGATTTTGCCTCTGGTGCCGCAGTAACCACCTGGAGTTCAACACCTCCAAGACGAAGGAGCTGTCATAGACTTTGAGAGTTCCAGACCAAAGCCCAGACCGTTCCTACTGGAGGGAGAGGAGGTGGAGGCTGTTGACTCCTATAAATATCTCGGACTGTGGCTGGACAACAAACTGGACTGGTCAACACACACCGGCCACCTGTACAGGAAGACACAGAGCAGGCTGTACTTCCTGAGGAGACTGCGGTCTATCAACATCTGCAGCAAACTACTGTGGATGTTTTATCAGTCTGTTGTGACCAGTGTCCTCTTTTACACCGTGGTGTGCTGGGGAGCCAGTACATCCAAGAAGGACACGTCCAGACTGGACAAACTGATCAGGAGGGCCGGCTCTGTAGTCGACATGAAGCTGGACTCTCTGGTGACGGTAGCAGAGGCAAGAACCCTGAAGACACTGCTGGACATTCTGGACAATACCAGACACCCTCTGCACACCGTCATCAACAACCAGAGGAGCATGTTCAGTGAGAGACTGCTTCTTCCCAAATGTCGGACTAACAGACTTAAGAACTCCTTTGTCCCTCAAGCCATCAGGCTGTACAACTCCTCACTGGGGGGGAGGAGGTGACAGAGGACAGAATGGAAGTAGCAGGAGCCACTATCCACCTCATCCACCTCACCATCTTATATCTCACATACCATAATGCAAAACTGCAATATCTAATGTCTATTCACTGCAAATGATCATACTTGTGCAATAATTCTGTCTGTAACCACAGGAGTCTTATTCTTTTTGCCATTTCTATATTTAGTTAAGTTAAGGTTAGTTAAGAGTTTATATTATACTTTGTACCTTTTTCTGTAACTTATCTTTGTTATCCTCTGTGTGCCGCTCCTCTTCTATTAAGCTGCTGGAACGTAAATTTCCCTGACGGAGTCAACCCAAGGGATAAATAAAGCAAAGTCTAAAGTGTGTCCTGAGGAGCTGGGGGGGCTGAGGGTCTTGCTCAGGGAGCCCCAATGCATGTTTATTGGACAACATACAGTAGTTAATAAATTAGGTGTCGAGTTGAGGTTTATTAGTTAATATGTTTTTGTTTTTTTTGTCCTTTCACTTATGGGTATGGTTTTGTATGGGAGAATTTTAACTTTTGTTCAAAGTTTTAACAAACTTATGTTACCTGTATTACCTCTGAAGTTTTTTTGGTTTTGTCAAATTGAGAAGAATGCAAAAAGGTTCCTTTCAAGATCAATATGTGTTCTACTGCTGAATAAGCCACACTCCTGTTGATCCTGCAATGCACTTTGCACTCGCAATTGTTTTTGTATTTTTTGGAGTTTGGAGAGGTGCCTCTGTCATCTCCTTTTGCTGCTCACTGACCCAACCACTCTCCGGCCAGTCTGAGCCACATCGGGTTCCAAGGGGTCACATTTTGACTGCTGCTATATTCTACAGCTATCTAGGAAGTACTGCAAGGATCAACATGACACTGGGTGTAGCACCACTTTCACTTTGTTTAACTTTTAAAGGCATTCTTCAGCAAAAGCCACTCCCATGCCTGGGTCCTCCGGGGTGGGTCCCAGTGAAACTCATTCAGGCGTGGTATATGGTTGGTTTTTTTTGTGTGTTCCTGTTGCATGGGGTAATATTAAACGTGTGCCTTCAGTGAACTTTGCTCCTGAGGGCATAGCTCTGGATATCACAAGATGCTGCTGAGACATGCTGGGTAATTGGAGTTGCCCTGTTTGTGAATGAGAATTTAAACTGTAGGATTATTCAAGAAATGACCATGAGTGTTGATGACTTGATGGAGTGTGTTAGTGTTGAAATCATAAATGAACAAGCAAAGAATATATTAATTAGCTGCATCTACAGAACTCCTGCTTCATGCATTGACAAGTTTAACAGAATCATCTCAGAGTTGTATTAGAAACAAACTAGTAAGGGTCTTTTGGTATGCGGGGATTTCAATATTGATTTGTTGAAATCATGTGAGCACATGAAAACAGTTATACAAAGATTTTATAAAACACAGAAACAAGGAGAAAGAACATGTACAAACAACATAAAAATCGATTGACAACTATTATTACAGAGCAAAAGCAATATTATTATAGTACACTGCTGGAAAAACATAAAACAAATATTAAAGCTACTTGGAATGTAATTAAAGAGGTGATTGAGCATAACAACTTTCAAACCTTGCCAACATATACTGTTAAAACGGACAATGCAAGAGTTGAGAATGTACAAGAAATTGCAAATTAATTTAACAATTTTTTTTGTCAATGTAGGTCCTAATCTAGCAAAAGAAATACAACAAACCCATGTGGCAGCGAAAAATCAAGATCTAAATATTAATCCAAATTCAATGTTTCTTAGAGCTGTGTGTGAAAGTGATGTGTTAGAAGTGGTCAGAAAATGTGAGAATAAGAGGTCTACAGATTGTAATAATATTGACATATCATTGATCAAAGAAGTGATTCATTGTATGATTAAGCGTCTGACTTACATTTGCAATAGATCTTTCATGACAGGAACAGTTCCGGAGAAAATGAATTTGGCTAAAGTACTTCCGGTCTTTAGGAATGGAAACAAGCAGCTGGTGACAAACTACAGGCCGGTCTCACTATTAGATCAATTTTCTAAAATATTAGAAAAATTGTTTGTTCAACAACTAGATAACTTCCTAGACAAATATAAGATACTAAATGACCAACAGTATGGGTTTCGTAGCAACAGGTCGACATCTCTAGCAGTGATGGATTTTGTTGAGAACATAACAGCAGTCGACAACAGAGAAAGTGCAATTGGGATATTTATTGATCTGAGAAAAGCGTTTGACACCATCAATCATTCTTTACTTTTACAGAAATGTCAGTACTATGGGATAAGGGGTGTGGTCAATCCTTGGTTATAAAGCTACTTACATTGTTATGTTGCGGCGTCCCTCAAGGTTCTGTTTTAGGACCAAAATAATTTATTCTTTACTTGAATGATATTTGTAGTTTAGTAAAAACATTGAAAATGGTCATTTTTGAAGACGATACAAACTAATTCTGCTCAGGACAGGATCTCAAGCAGTTAATTTCGAAAACGGAAATTGAGCTGAATTTCTTTAAAAAATGGTTTGATCTGAATAAGTTTTCTCTAAATGAACAGAAAACAACATTTATGATTTTTGGATCCCATGAGAAAAACTGTAACATAAAACTGTGTATGAATAGAACTGAAATAGAGTTTTTGAAACTAAGTTTCTCTGGATAATAATAGATCATCAACTATGTTGGAAACCACATGTACAGTACGTTAAGTCTAAGCTATCAAAAACCATTGGTCTATTATATAATACTAAAACTTTACTGAACATAAAATGTCTGCATATATTGTACTCCTCTCTTGTGCTACCCTGCTTATTATATTGCTCAGAAATCTGGGGGAATGCTTGTAAAACATACCTTGACCCAATCGTTAAACTACAAAAAGAGCAATTAGAATAATAAATAATGCAGGGTTCTGGGAATCGACAAATCGACTCTTTATAAAATCCGAACAATTAAAATTTATGGATTTAGTTAAGTTAAAACTCCTGGAAATTATGTTTCGTGCTGTAAATGGGAGCCTTCCCAGGAGCATTCAATCCTTCAAATTAAGAAGAGGACATTATAATTTAAGAGGTTTGCTTCGGTTTGAAATACAC
This sequence comes from Lipophrys pholis, assembly GCF_963383615.2. NCBI lineage: Eukaryota > Metazoa > Chordata > Actinopteri > Blenniiformes > Blenniidae > Lipophrys > Lipophrys pholis. Next base: position 5,120,351 of record NC_137630.1, on the reverse strand, counting down.
AAAATCAGAACCAATGTCAAACAAAGGTGTGTTTCAGTTGTTGGGGTGAAATTATGGAACGATCTTAGTGATTATTTTAAGTTAATCCATTCTCTGTTAAAATTCCAAAAATCTCTAAAATGCGATATGATTAATACATATCGGTTATGCGAATAGTCAGTGCAGTACATTTCCTTAATTGAAAAAAAAAAAAAAAAAACATTTCCAGAAGGTTATAGATGAAGGTAAGCATAGTGGCAAAAGTTTATTTGTTTACTGTTCAGTTGATGTGATGTACACGGTGGGCTGAAAAGAAAAAAGCATTGCTTCTGCCCAAACCCTTTTTTGGTTGTGTCTTTCGGTTGTGTCTTGAAGGGAATATACAATTGTTAAATCTAAACAACCAAAATAAAACTTCATTTCATTTCATGCAAGATTTTCTGCTACGACAAGGTCACAATTAAGAAACTTCACACATAACATCGATCAAATTTCCCAGTCTGCAGGAGTTTATGGATATGTATTGACAGAGCTTGGTTGTATACAGTCTGGAGTGTCCAGATGTTAAATCCTGTCTGATCCCATCCATAGATTTTGAGTGGCAGTATCCATTGGTGTTGGTTTTTGAGTGTGTGCATAAGTGTATTCATGTGACTGATCATGTACAGCAGTTGGAAACGGGCAAAGCAGTAAAAGTGTACTATATAAGTGAAGTACAGTCTCTGTTCACTATTAATCAGCAAGATGGAAGCTCTAATAACTTCATACTTGATTACAGCTACAGTATCTCCCTGAATACATCAGAGTAGACAGAAACAAAACCTCCCTTGGCACTGACACAGAGTGAAGATGTGAATAAAATGACGGATAGTGGCTGTGTGAAAGAGGAAGGTGGCGCAAATGGAAAAAGGATCATGAGGCGTTCCACAGTTGGCAGAGTTTGCTGCGCAGCTGATGAGTGTTTGCCCACTGCCAACTCTTGGGGTAAGCCTTACTGCTCAGTGCCAAGACTTCCCACTGTGATTTCTGTTTACCAACACCTGTCCCACAGCAGCAGATTAAGACTCAGCCTGGCATCACAAGACAAAAACACAGAGGGAGCCTTCCAGTCTCTACAAAGCTGGCTGCACATCTGAGCGGGGAGGAGCGGCTGACAAAATGAGGATGAAACTTACCTCTTCACTGTGGTGATATTTCACTCTAAATACACCCACTTGCCCAAAGCCAGGGCACAGATGCCCAACTGACACTTTCAAATGAGAAAATGTCTTTTCTCTAATTTTGCTTGTACCTGATCCATTTTACAAAGAGATTGCGGACATGCATTGATCTAGCCGTAGGGCTATAAAATTGAGTTTGTCTTTTACTTTTTGCTGGCCCATTCTCCAAAGTCTTAAACAGCTGCTGTGTAATTAAATGTTAATTAGGCAGGTTAAACTCTGTTCTTCTGTTCTGTTTTGTTCTTCTGCCTGTTTGCAGTTCTAGTCAGTATTGTTAAAGAAATCCTGTCTGGATATGTTTCCTTGATCTTTTAATTGACAAACCTGTCTCGAGGTTCTGTAATTACATTCAATTTGAGCTGCTGCTTTCCAGCACGTGGGATTGATCCATTCTGAGTGAATGTAAAAGCCTCAGCTTTTACTGAGCAGAGGGAAAATTAAAAGGTGTTGTGTTCACACAATGTACAAAATCAATAAGAACACAAGAGTGTTCCTCCAACTTAACTGTCGTTTGTTGGACATTAAACTAATGGACTGGCCTGGGGATGGTGACGGGATGGAAATCAACAATGATAGAATTTTAATGCGAGAACACGTTGCAAGGAATTTAGTTTTACATCCAGATGTACTATTGTAAAGAATTAGAATAATGACACATAACAACCCTGACCAATTTGCAACAAAGCTGGTTTAATAATTACAAGTTAACTAGTATTGCCATTAGCCATTGCATCAACAGACACAGATCACAGTGACATGTAATAGTGAAACATGGGGCGTGAGAATGGAAAGAGGCTCAGTGGAGGTTCTTCAGTAGTCAAAACACACAGCAGCTTCATTAGAAAATGATCCAGGGTGTCCTGAAGCAGCCCTAACTGTAAGCTTCAGTAAATAGAAAAGTCTTGAGTCTGGCCTGAAAAGTAGAGACAGCGTCAGCCTCCCTAACTGAAACTGGGATCTGGTTCCACAGGAGAGGAGCCTGAAAGCTGAAAGCTCTGCCTCCATTCTGCTTTCAGAAAGCCGAGGAACCTCCAGTAGCCAGCATTCTGAGAGCCAAGTGTTCTTCTGGGTAGTATGGGATTAACAGATCTTTAAGATATGATGGAGCCTGGTTGTTAGGAGCTTTATAGGTCAAAAGAAGGGTTCGAGATTCTATTCTAGATTTAACGGGAAGCCAATGAAGAGGAGCTGGAGTGATGTGATCTCTCCTGCTGGTTCCTGTCAGAACTCTCGCTGCAGCATTTTGAATTAGTTGAAGACTTTTTAAGCAGTTACTGAGACACCCTGACAATAGTGAATTACAACAGTTTACACTGGAAGTAACAACTGCATGGATTAGTTTTTCAGCATCACACTGAGTCAACATGTTCCTGATTTTAGAGACATTACAGGCAAAAAAAAGGCAGTCCTACTGATTTGTTTAATGTGAGAGTTGAAGGATATGGAGAAGGAGTGGGATTTAATGTGTTATACTTCTTCCTACTCCTTTTGGGACATGCAACCTAAATATATTGTTCTCTTGTACTTAGTCACTGTTTCTTTAGTGAAATATCTTTTGGGTGATTGCTGTGCACTCTTGATATTCCGGACATGATTTGGAGCATGTCCGAAAAAAAGAAATAAATGAATGAAATGAAATGAAATTAGAGATAAATCCTGGTCAAAAACAACTCTCAGGTTCCTCACAGTGGTACTGGAGGTCAAAGTAATACCATCCAGTCTTACAATATGATCATTTCTCTCTGTTTTATCTGATTTCAGCTCATCCAGGCTTTTTAGTCTTAAAGATGAGCTTCTAGTTCGAGAGGTTGATCAATATCATCTGTTTTCATCGATAAATAGACTTGTGTATCATCTGCATAAGAAGCATGTATTAGTATGAGTAATATGTTTTTGAAGTCTCCGGAGACTTCTTTGTATTTCAAATAAATGTTGTCCAAATCCGGGATAAACACTTTTCCAGGTCGATGATATTCTGTGAGATGTGAAACAAAATGTTCCTTAGAAAAGCCTAAAACCTGGGAGGTCTGACAAATTTCTGTCAGAGAAAATGTTAAGTTTAATTTCGTCTTCTGTCGGACGGCAGGTTGGCAGTGACTCTCCACACACATCAGATGTCTGAGGTCTGGAGGACCATCCTGCTGGTTGATCAGCTGTCAGTCCACAGATCATTGATGATTGTTACTCATGAAGGGATGTTCTTCCGCTTACACGTTCTGCTTTTCAATAAACTTCAAGAATCTTCTGTCAGTATATCTCACACACTAACAGATGTGATTATGATGAAATAATCAATACTCAATTCATCTGTCAGTGTTCAAAATGTTGTGAATATACATGAATGCAATGGATTTTGCCATCAATCCATAAAAGATTATTACAAACTGTGCATCGTATCTCAATACCCATTTTCCTCGCTAAGGAAAGGGGAAAAAAGGAGGAGAAAAACTTAAAAGAAATAACATTTGCATTGTTTCCCCAGTTTTCTGTTCAGTTTCACTTGTTCTCGCAATGCAAAGTTTCCTGCAGAGGGCTGAAAGCAGGCACCGAGGCCGACACAGACTTTCCGTCACATACTAACCTCTTCCTCTCACCACTACAGCTGAGACACAGTTCCTCTCCGTCTGTCAGCTCTGTTGCGGTAGATGGACCAGGACACGAGAGAGGTGGAGACAAGAGAAATCGATAGAGAGTTAAATTGAAGAATCTGTGCCCATTACTTTCCCTGTTTCCCTTCTTCCTCGCAGTGTGCCTGTGACAACACTGCAGGAGCAGCGGTGGCGGCGGGCGGCACGTCTGTTCTGCTCACGTTCACTCATTGATGGATGTGCATGTTTGAAGAATGAGCAGGGAACTTTTGAGGTGAGAAAAATACTGGGGTGGCCCCCTTTTATTTTACTTTTTTATTATCATAACAAAAGAGGTATAATTTTTGCAGTTCAACCAGATGTCCAAGTGTACCCGAATTGAATCACTTCTTCGTGGCCAGGACTTTAGTCATTTTTCGAGAAGTACAGACCAGTGAAAAAATGAATTTTTGATTGAAAACTTTCCCATCAAGATCTCAATTTTCAGCACTTTCCATGCCAAGTTAAAGCACACATTCAACGCACCAGTGTCTCTGCACTTTATATCTCTGGGTTGCCTGTCCAACCTGCTCCACCCCCAGTTCCGCGGGCTCATTACTCATTTAACGCCAAGCTTTGGAGCAGAACAATTCAGGATCACATCCATTTCAATCTGAAATAATCACCATCATGAATTCCAATAAATTATGCAGCACTCAATAGCTCGACACCAGCTCCTGCTGTATTAGCACCAAGCTAATGAAGCCAGCCCATTATTCTCAAAGTCACTGTGGAGCCGTGTTGACCACGTCATGTTGTTTGAAAAGCACCAAGGATTGAGATAAAGGAAAAGAAAACTCAAACATGGCCATGATTAGAGGTGAAAACCATTTGTCAAAACTGATCATATGAAAACCCGGAAGAGAGGTATCAAACACACAACCCATGGACCAGGACTGGCCTACCAGAAGGTCCAATGTGGGCTGCAGGTTGTTAAAGTGACTCGACCAGAATCCACGCTTGAAAAATGACAAATTTAGGTGCCAGTTTTAGCTGTTGATGTACATCTTTAATATGTTGCCAATTACCTTTCTGAAGGAAATTCATCATTACACATATTTCCAGCATTTATATTTCACAAAACATACACAGATTTGTTGACATCTTCCGGTCACAGAAACGCTCGACGAATCCCGAAGCAAGTTCATTCCGTCAATCTCGCGAGATCTTGATTTGCACTGGAAAAATGATTAACGATTAGTTTCACAACATGTAAGACTGTTCTCGTGGCTTGAAGACTCTTCCTTTGAGAACGTCTGGCTTTTTTGGGGGCTAAATTGGTCAAATGTTGATATTTTTGCTGGAGCTGCGATGCCATCTTTCATATCCCAGAAACCCTTGTGGCAGGTTTCCGAAGATGACCTCCAAAAACAAAACAGACTTTGATGGCTACAAATTCCGGTTTGCATGTAAACATAATGACTTTAGTGTGATCGATTTAGGAAACTGTGGGTTAAAAATTTGTAGAAATGAGTGGTAATGGTCTTGCTTTCATGTATTGGTTTATTTTATGGGAAGAACATTTTTGTCTTGTAGAATAACTTTAAAGTGTGAACATTAGTAAGGCATTTACTGTATTTGCCCCACCCCCCATAAAAGAATTGTCATTGTTGATAATATATTTATTCATCTATATAGACTCATTAAAGCAACACTAACCATATATTTTTAAAAACAAGCTCGCTGAAAGCTGTAAAAAGCTGCAAATACAGGACTTGGTTATGTGACATTTCACGTTAATTTGCATTGGAATTTTTATTCATTTTTCTCAGAAATGTTAATTTGTTCAACTTTTTAAAAAATCCATTAAAAAGAATGTGAATACTTTCATAATGTATTAATCCATTTTGGAACTAAAACAACAAATATACTACATTTTGCAATATCAAAACGTTTGTATGAAAATGTTTTTTATGCGACCTCTAACTGAAACCATCACTGAACACAAACACTCGACAACTTAATAGGTCCACACCTGAAATTCTATTTGATTGTTTGTTGACTCCACAACTGAACAATAAAAATACTGAATGGAAGGACAGTTAAGTGGAGGGAGCATTGCGATTTTTAATTGGACTTCCAAAGTTTCTCAGTGTATTCCACATAACAGCATCAGCGTTTATCAGCTGAAGCGTGGTAGATGATGACAGGTGGACGGAAGGACACTGAGCCTCAATACAATAGTAGATATACTACATGATGGCTTCAAACAAAGAAAAATGACTTCTTGGAACAACAAACTCATTGTCCAGATCTGAATCCAATACAACCCAATTGAAATGCTGTGGAATGAGCTCACATCAGACTCCTCATGAAGGGACACAGGTCCAAAATTTTCTCGTAACACTGGAAGAGTGTGATTCCTTCAAACTGTTATTAGATATAAGGTTTTTTTTCCCCACTTCTGCTCCCTGTGAATGTTTAATAGATTTGTTCAATAAAGACATGAAATATTAAAATAGTTGTAGCTTGGACATAAACCCAGATCACATAATACACACGCTAAAATAATTTTCTTTCTCCTCGTTCTAAGAAAGCTCTCCGTCCACACGGCATTAACGCAGGAAATATCTGTATCCACACATCGCCAATGAAAATGACTCTAAACAATGTAGTACACAGGCCAGGCCTATAGGTGGAGCTGTAACTCTGCAATCGCAATACAATAAAAATGGAGAAGAAGACCCAGGAGATGACATTGTGTTCAGTAAATGTGCCAAGGCCGTTTTTATCATTTCTCCACTCTGGAACCCGTTGGTCCAAAAACATGCACCGTGGGCCCTTGAGCAAGACCCTCGAACCCCATTAGCGCCCCCTGAGCACCACACTGTGCGGCTGCTACCGACGGGCCAGTTCAGTGAAGAACCCTAACCCCCTCTGGAGGCTAGTAAATAAGATTAATAAATTCTGGTCAATAGAAAATGATATCAGTGAATCATATAGCAAATCCCAACTCATGTCCACTATTCAGGCAGTTCTCTTCAGATGGGCGTCATCCTCATAAGGATTTTGTCAAATGATGTGAAAGCACTCAACACTTTGAAAGTCCAAATGTAGTGTTCAATCACTCCCACTACCAGAACAATGACATATCACACTGAAATGCAGCTGTGTGGAAGATCATGTGCAACAAGTTAACAACGTTTATTCATTTTTAACAAGTAGACCGTCAACTGATACTTTCTTTGTCAAAACAGTGACCAAAAGACAAAGTAAAGAGGGTCGAACACCAACCTCAGCCAGGTTACATCATTTTTGAAGCAGCGGGTGAACTGAGAGATGGAGAACTGAGAACACTATTCCTGGTCTTGTGACCTTGTAGAAGTTAGTGGATAACAACGGCTGTATCTTGACCATCGATGCACTTTGTTCAATTTGTTCAGGATCAAATATTTTCAAAATAAGAGATGGTCATCAGATGCAAACTGTGAACAACCGACTGTGTGAACCTTTTAGGCCTCAAGCCTACAGTCGACTCAAACTAAATGTCACGAATGAGGTGGAGATAAAAGCAGTCCAGGTTGTAATTTCTCTCCAAATCCAATGAATGCACTCAGCAGCAAGCAGAATCCCCTCCGTCATGCCCTTAGGGGAAAACAGTGAGTCGCCACCTGTAATGTCTGAAGCCAAACTTTGTCACTCAAATGCATCTGATAAAACAATTTCTACTGCTGATGTTTTTTTCTTTGATTATAATGTACTGATATAAATGTCAGGTTGTAGGATTTTACTTCCTAAATCCTCAGAAGTGCCCTAATCAGGCACCAAATCTCTACACTGTGTTTTATGCCGTCGACATACAGTTCTGTATATCCGCCAGGTGGCTCGAGAACTGTGGTTGTGATACGCTGGTGTGAAATCCAGGACTCAGAAAGAGGAGTCAGTATAACATCTCTCATCTGTTATCTAGTAGGGAGTAGATTAACGCATATCTCAAGACAGAATCTGACGAGAAACAGACCGGACGAGACACAAAGCCTGAATAGAAACCACACAACAAGTGATAATTGTTAACACACCATGCTGGAAGGATTTTGGGGGGGGGTTACAGGTAGGACAGACACAGAAGATGGAGTAAGACAACTGAACCAGGAGCAAAGGATAAGTTAACATAAACACAAATGAAACCCAACACTGAACCATATCCAGAGCTCAGTTCAACTCCGACAAGTCTTGATCAAGGCATCACAATATGACCAGTCGCTGAAACAAACCAGACCTGGTGAAACTCTGGTAAAAGATTTCTAGACCATAAAAAAGACAAGGTGGACAGATCCGAAACTGTCTGAGGTAATGAGCTCATGGACGTTGCTGAAAACAGTGATGTCTGTTTGTTTAGTTTTTTTCCATGTTGCCACTATGGTCCGTTTTGCAACTAAAGGCTGAAAAGTTCAGATTTTGTCTGTGAAGATCAACACAGTTTTTTTAAACAAGATGCATTGTGACACCAGTTCACACCTAAAGAATGAAAACCAATCTTATTGAGATACATCTTTAAGGGATCATTTAGTTCGGATCGAATCATCGACAATAAAAAATTATAGCATTATAATGCACTGTATACTGTAATAATAGTCAAGTACCTCATTATACTTCATTTTTGAAAATTCACATCAGGAACCAAAACAGGTCACAGGCCTATAGCGGGCGGCGGGTCCCTCGGTGTCATGGAAACCAATATATTTTAATGAGCTTGAGACCTGGGGCAAGATCATAATTTTCTTATTTGGGTCACTGGCTGAAATGTTGAATAACCTCTGCTATAAAATATGAGGTATTTAATGGCATACTGGCTGCCTATAGTCTCCACTCATCACCTCATGGACTGAGGGCGGCGGTGAGGGTTGTGGGTGGACAGTAGCCAGGGTGTGGGGTGGAATTTTACAGACTCAGGGTCACAGACAGTGTAAAGGAGCCAGTAGAGATATGGTCAGTGATGAGTGTGGTCTATTTAAAGGCCCTCAAGGGTTTGACACTATCTTTAATTCCTCGACTGCTGCTTTGCCTGTTATCTGCTGGATGGCTGCGGGTCGCGAGCACAAAGACGGCGGAGGTGAGGTGCCATGCCAGAACACACCATAGAGGAATTGGTTTGTCCGTGTCTGTTCGTTACTACAGAGTCACCGTCCACTGCTCTGCAGCCTCTTAATATCAAACATTTACAAGAGAAAATCAGCTTTTTCAAACAAACACGCGTAAACAATCAACGTGTAACTTCCCATGCGTTGTGTTAAGCAGCGTGTTTTGGCATTTTGCACTCTTATAAATGACACAGGTGCGCAAAAGTTTGAATTAGTCCAGTACTTTCTGCAGTTGATATTTGCTGGGCCTTCGTTCAGTTCTTGTAGATGATAGCAAAAAAAAAAAAAACTGCTCATGGTTTGTGATATATGGAAAGGCAAACTCTGGAGGATTCATAGTCAGAATACTTCAAGGGAGACGTACTGTAGCTTGTCGGGAGTTTAGTTTTACTGTACGTAAAGCTCAGTTTATAGGTTGAGAGGAGGAGGCCCTGCATGTGTGTGTCTGTGTGATGACAGGGGAATGAACCCGGGGAGAACCTGAGTGCTCTGGAGGGAAAAGAACGAGCGTCCAGGTTCTAAACTTGGAAGCGCTTGAGAGTCTGGCTGTTTGGCCGCCGTCCAGGTGACTCCCTCATCAGCCTGTAGATATGTGGAACTTTCTTTGTCACTCCTGCATCACCTGGAGTGTCACAGTTCAGCCTCTGTCAGTCACGACTGCTACCAACTCATTTTTATTTGTGCAGTGCAAAACATAACACAACACAGTCTGAGGCAGGTCAGACAGAAAATGAGCTTGAAAGTGAACTTGCTATTAGACAAATTACTGGTCAACCATAGTGGCTCTTCATGTCAGTTTATATCTTCTGAAAACCAACCTTATCTTTATGTCATAACCTTCTGATTCAATGAGCCTGTATGAATGATGGCAAATGTGATGAAAGAGCAGTTACGTACTGTGAACTCATGAGCAAAATAACACGTGTCAATGTCATTTATGTAAAAAGTGTTTTATTTTGAATACATCTGGCATTCAGCCAACATTAGGAAATCTTCTACTGGAGTGAACAGTTTGAGTTTGAGTAAAGAAGTGGCCCCGTCCAAAGAAAAGTCCTGCTCCTGAAGACGTCCTCTGCTGACTGTCTAATGACACCTGGAAACATGAAGTCTATTTGCTTTATGTTTTCACGAACAACTTGTGAGAGCAAACACAAATATTACTCAGCCCTGTTACCTGACAACTGAAAGCAAGTATAATAATCAAACCCGTACATGGACGCAGCTGTCAACACGTTTACAAACGTTCACATTCACTAGACAAACACAATGAGTGAAAAGACGAATAAATGAGCTCTTTAATATTCATTACTCCCACTATAGTTAGCACCCAGGCCGTCTTACTATAAACCTGCAGAGGAAATGTCTGACAAAGCTGTTTGAGATTGAAAATGTTCATGTTGACAGCTGAGTGCTGTATTTCATGACAATGGTGGGTTCAGCGCCCCGTCCATTAAATTGAAACCCTGGACCGCGTCAGACGTGGAGCTGCAGGAGCATTCTGGGAAACGAGCTGGCGCTGAGGCGGACGGATGCTCTGGTCCTCTGAGATGCTGCCGTCTGGAAGAGACTATATTCTTTAATTGAGTTCAACTGCAGAGTGAACCCAGTGCAGGGCGATGAAGGGGGACCTGATACTGTGGGCTTGTACTGCTGCCCATGAGCCCATTTTCTTACAGTGCTCCTTCGTCAAGTATCTGCCTTCATAATATACATCACTGTGGGAAAAGTATTTTCACTGGAATCAACTTTCTTAATTTTTTTTGGTCCATTGTGACGTTTCCCAATATTCCTGTTGAAACAATAAGTTGATGCACATTTCATGAAAACAGTTCATTTTAACTAGAACGGGCACTCGGTAGAGCGCATACCTTCACCAACGACACATTTGTCACCATGGAAACCGATGGATTACAAGGTTATTTGATACACCACATCACTGCTTATATTATTTGTCATGGTCGTTTGAATTGCTTGATATTGTCCCTGTTTGACAAAAGTGTAGACAGATTTTATGCATTCCCTGTGACCCTCCCTGACCTTTCACCCCCAACAGCTAACGAGATAATGACATCACTGCATCATGTGGCATAACGGTGGATAGGGAATAGAAACCTGAACATCTTGGCATTGGTTTGACATCAATCCGATTAAAACTGACCGCGTTATGACGGAAATATATTTTCGACCTTTCCGTGACCTTTAACCCAATCGCTCTCTAAATCTAAATGATTTGTCCATGAATAATGACAAATCATCCTCGAAAATTTGATGCTATTTTGGGCAATACTTTATGTTTAATCTCTATATGTTACCACTCGGAAATATTATTAGGAAACACAACATTAACTTTCATTGTTATGCAGATGATACTCAGCTATATTTATCAATTAAAGCCAATCAGGCCGACCAACTTGTTAAACTAGAGTCCTGCCTCAGGGACGTTAAGTCCTGGATGTCTATCAACTTCTTAATGCTCAACACATCCAAGACTGAGGTTATAATCGTAGGTCCTAAAAAGCTCAGGGATAACTTTTCAGATAGTCTAATTACCTTAGATAATATTACCTTAACCTCTAACAGTGATATTAGGAACCTGGGTGTTATTTTTGATCAGGATCTGTCCTTTATGTCCCATGTTAAACATGTCTCCAGGACAGCCTTCTTCCATCTAAGGAATATTGCAAAAATTAGAAACTTCTTGTCCTTCAAAGATGCAGAAAAAATTATTCATGCCTTTGTGACTTCAAGATTAGATTATTGTAACTCCCTAATGTCAGGATGTCCAAACTCCTCTGTTAGGATCTTCCAGCTAGTGCAGAACGCTGCTGCAGGTTTACTAACCAGAACTGGAAGAAGAGAGCACATCTCCCCAGTCTTAGCATCCTTACACTGGCTTCCAATTAAATCTAGAATAGAATTCAAGATCCTTCTGATCACATATAAAACTCTTCATCCGTCCTATATCGAGAAACTTTTAGAAGTGTCTCACCCTCCACGAGCCCTTCGCTCTGAGGATGCAGGACTGTTGGTAATCCCTAAAGTCCATAAAAGTAAAACAGGAGGCAGGAGTTTCAGTCATATGGCTCCTTTACTCTGGAATCAACTACCAGCCTCGGTCCGAATGGCCGACACCATTAGTTTATTTAAGAGAAGACTAAAAACCTTCCTCTTTGATAAAGCTTATCATTAGGAATAAAATAGGAGCACTAAGTTGAGCTGCTCTAGGCCTAGACTGCTGAGGGGATTTTTTCTCTCCCGTTAAAGGGAGTAACTCTACATTTGGAGCTTCTGTTTCTTGTCTTTCTTTCTTTCTCTCTGTGTAACAACATTACTGGATCCACCAGATACTGCCGCTGTCTTTTTTTCTCCATGACAGGAGGGGAGCAGGATCCAGGGGATCAGACCCAAGACTCCCAGAGTGGAGTTACCACGGTCCTACTACCCGACCCCACCACAGCACCGGGACCCCACCGCAACGGCACGGCCCTTAAACTCCAGACTGAGATTGGTTCATCATCAGACCAACGCTCATCATAGACTTTTCTTAGTATTTGTACTTATCTGGCCTGTCTGCCACTCTCTCTCTCTCTCCCTCTTCTATTCCTCTCTCTCCCTGTCCTATCCCATGTACTTCTCCCCCCAACCGGTCAAGGCGGATGGCCGCCCTTCCAGAGTCTAGGGTCCGCCCCACGGTTTCATCCTGAAGAGGGAGTTCTTATGAACTTCTCTCCATGTGAGGGAGTTTTTCCTGGCCACTGTTGCTTGTTACACCTGCTTGCTTTGGAAGGGTTTAGTTGGGTTCTGTTGTACTCTATTATTGTAAGAGCGCTTTGAGATGTTTGTTGATGTGATTTAGCGCTTTACAAATAAAATTGAATTGAATTGAATTGAATGTGATGGTAAAACACATACATTTAAACCAATAAATAAATAAATACGCGTGGCCAAAAATATAACCTTCGTCCATTTTTCGTTGGTAAATAATAATATCTGGGTGTAAATGAAAAGAGGAAAAATTTTGAATAAGATAGAGGACACCAATGAATGTAACGGGTATATAAATGTCTCTCTTTCTGTCTAAAAGTGTCTTCACATTCAAATATGGTGAAATTTAAAGAATTAAGACCAAAATCTATTTGTTGCCATTAGTCTAAATCAAGTGACCGCCATCCTCGCTTCACCATATAGAGCCATGGTGACCTCGTGGTCTTTACTGGCAGAGTCAGTCAGTAAACTGATGATCCTCTGCAAACTGAAAACAAGAAAAACCTACAGTTCAAGGAGTTCAAGAGAAGTTATATGATTTTAGAGGTATTGTTTGAATATCCTCCTGCGTCCAGTTTGCAAACATGGACATGGGATTCTACTTTTGACTTGATTAAGAAGAAACAATCATGTGTTTTGAACATTAACTGCTTTTACCAGGTCATCATCGTCTGGGTGGGTTGATTTCATATTTTTACACGCTGCAAAAAACCTCTTACTTTAAAGCATGGCCATGAGTTGTGTCAGGATATTACCTCCCGTATGGTTTTGCACTGTGGAGTGTATTGACCAGAGGGACTGCCAAGACTTTGCAATATGATTCACCCAGCTAGTGCTGGACAGTATCCTCTGCCTATGTTCTTTTCCGTAGATTCTTCGGGAAGTTTTAAAGGCTGTAAAACTCAGACCAGTGCCTTCTCTTAAACGAGAATACAGAGCACACTGATGACATTCACGTATTACGTGTGACGTATTTGTGATCACACATGTGATCGGATCACCCAAAACGCACGTTAACGCCAGTTGTGAATGGGCCCAAAGAGAAAATATGACATGCCATGACAGACGGATCAACAGTTAGCAGCTCCGATTTTGACGGATTTGCACCAGCCACTACTGCAATTCATACAAGCATACGAGTGGACAGTCACAGCAATTACATTTTTAAGAAACCAGCATCACACTGTAGTTCAGGTGTGTCTGCTCCGCGGAGCAGATGTGAAGCCCCCCCCCCCCCCCACACACACACAAAAGGCATAATCAAGTACAACATCTTATGTTATATTTTGATTCTTTCAGTCAACATTACATCATTCCTGGTAGCAACAGACCAAAAGTGGGTTGTGAAGCAAAAATATCCATCCGTTCATCTACTTCTTCGTCCCTCCGAGGGTGACAGATACCTGCCCCAGCAGGGGCAAAGGCAGTCCTGGACAGTCACCCTGCGATCACATGACAGTCAGCTACTACCAACAAACAACCCGGACTTCTTCTGTCCAAGTCAGCAGATTATGAGCCTCACCAGCGTCCTACTTTCTCACCACTTGGCAAAATTGCCTTTCAACCTATTGAAGTGTTTGCACCGTCGGAGAGGTTTGCTTGAAGGACTGCCAAGACTCATTCAATTCTGGTGAACATAAACAAAAGCCACAATCACACAAAGTGCCATAGAGGTCCAAACTTATGGAATGAGCTGGAAAACAATCAGTCACACTATCCATATTTAAAAAAGGAAACTAAAGAACCAACTACTGGAGAATTATGCACTTGGTTTACATGCGGCTTAGTACTCACAGGGTTAAACTGCTTTCTTGATCAATTCAAGGTAGAAGATATCTATCTATCTATCTATCTATCTATCTATCTATCTATCTATCTATCTATCTATCTATCTATCTATCTATCTATCTATCTATCTATCTATCTATCTATCTATCTATCTGTCTGTCTGTCTGTCTGTCTGTCTGTCTGTCTGTCTGTCTGTCTGTCTGTCTGTCTGTCTGTCTGTCTATCTATATATATATAAATTTAGTCATGTATTGTTTTGTACTGTGTTCAGGACCACACTTGTAGAAATTAAATTATCTTTTGTATGTGAAATTATGTTATATTATGTAGAGAACCTTGTTTATTTTTGTGATGGGGTAGGTATACATAAGCTTTGCTTCAACCTATGCCCTTTCAGCTAAATAAATTCACAATTGAGTGTTATTTGTTTTGTATTGTTTTCTTTTTTTGGGGGGGGGGGGGGGGGGGGGGGTGAAGATGGCTGAAATAAAGATTCAAATTCAAATTCAAAATTGTAGATACTCAAACTTTGCACAAATTAATCTGCACAGATCACGGCTCACTAATAATACCAGCGGGATCACATTGTGGTGGAGCCATCCTTGGTTAAAATGTGTCGATTAAGTTGCTGGGTGGTGGTGTGTTGGACCCCAGCATGATAAGCTCCAAGCTTTTTTGGATGTCCATTTTTGACAGTTTTCACATATTTCATGCATGAGTTAAAATCCCTGTTTGTATGTGTGTAATTCTGGAAAATAAGATAATCAAATTTTTAAATTTAAAAAAATGACTCCTGAAATCGGACGAGAGAGAGACAATGAGATTAAATTAAGTCACATGAAGTGGGCACCTCACGAGCAGCGAGTACTCATGGACTGACGATGACACAACTGCCCACCACAAATTATACACACAAGAAAAACGAGAAACAGCTGGAGCAATCCCGGGGCAGGGCTGATTAACAGAAACACAAAAAAAGATCAAGTAGACTTCTTGCAAAAAAGCAAGTGGCAGTCTCAGAGTGAATAAATGATATTGTGCCTTGAGATCCTGCCTCATCGTCAGACTGCAAACTGCATTTGTACTGTTTGAAGTGTGTTTGGGTGTGTCTCATAAGTTTAACTCTTGGCCCAAATGGAAGTTGCACATGTGTCATGCTGCTTGAGTACATTTCTTTCGTTACTCAAAGCACAATGTACCCCAGGGGTTCTGCAACCTTTATTACCAAAGAAGCTATTTTTTGTCACTTTCCATCAAATCAAATTTAACTGGACTCGCAACACACATTTAACCTTTAAAATGAGGCTAAAGCAGCTCGTAAAACTTTCATATAGAATTTTGATTTGTGAACATGAACTGTGCCTTGTGCGGCATTTATGAAGTTTCAATTTCAATTTAGCGTGGTAAACATTTCACTCCATTTTCAGCAATTTTTGTTGCTGATTTTAGAGGTTTTAATCTTCTTTCGCAGTTTGTAAACAATTTTGACTTATATGCTGTTGTTTAAGTAGTTTTCTGTGTTTTTTTCCCCATTTTTATACTTTTTTTTTTCTTTTAGAAATCCTAGTCACCAAGTTGTTCTAGCAGGGTTTTGTTTTGTTTGGTTTTGTTTGGTTTTGTTTTGTTTTTTTCCCCATTTCTTGTGGTTTTAGCAATTTTTTTCCCGGTTTTACTAATTTTAATCTGCCTTTTTGTAAAAGCCCTTTTTAGGCCACAAATTAAAAGTGCTTTTGAAAATAGCTTTGTGTGTATAAACAGAATGAAAATGAGGTCAAATGTTTGTTGTGAAAGGTTCAGGGAGCCGCTACAGAGGTGCTGAAGAGCCACATGTCACACGTCGCATATGCACATATTTAGAAATATTATGCAGATTTTTTTTTTTCACTCAGCTTAGTCATAAAGTTTATTCTTTAGATAGAATATTCCTGCTTTATAATATGTGTTCACCAAACTAATGATCTTCTTGAATTTTTAATGATTTCTGAGAAAACGTCTTTGGACATACGTATGTGTTTGCCACTATCGACAAAGTTTCTCAATTCAGCCTTACACTTTTTATTTTGTATGTTTGATTTTGTAAACTGCCAATTTTGTCTTGGTATTAACTATGCAGCATTCCGTTTTATCAAGTCAAATTTCTTCCTATGGAGACAAAAAAACCTTTGAACTGTGAGTAGAAGAATCCTTTCTACTTTCTACTTTGCGCAACTAAACTCTTAGGATTGAGTACAGTTAAAGTATTTGTTCTATGGTCTTCTGAAAAAATTTGGTTGGTTTATTCAATAAATTCTGACTCTGAAATTATTCAGATTCTTGAACCTCCTTGTTAATAAAGCAATAACATACTTTGGTATGGTGTTGAAACAAAAAAGAATCCAAAAAACACGATAGACGTGTTTGCTCAATGTACAGTTTTTTTGTTTTTTTTTAACTACTTTAGTGGCTGTTTTGATGTGTGTTCACTGCATCTTGTCAATCGTGCCAATAAGCAGCTTTTTCTTTTAGCTCGTGCTCAAACTCAATTTGGGATATTTTTCCTTCAGTATCTGCCAAACAGAAACTAATTGCACAGCAGTGAGGAAGAAAAAAAAATCTCCTTGTGAAGGAGCACTCCAGCAGCATTATGCAGAAAAGCCTGAGATGAGAATCTTGGTGCTTGGTAGCTTAAATCTGACACCGGCGTAAATGAATATGAAGGGATGAAATAGGATTAGCCCTATTTTGGTATTGATTAGATTCCCCCGTAATAATTAAAGCGGCCGAGCCGCAGGGCTACCGCAGTGTGTGTGTGTGTGTGTGTGTGTGTGTGTGTGTGTGTGTGTGTGTGTGTGTGTGTGTGTGTGTGTGTGTGTGTGTGTGTGTGTGTGTGTGTGTGTGTGTGTGTGTGTGTGTGTGTGTGTGTGTGAGTGTGTGTGTGATGAATGCCAAGGTCCCCAAACTCAAGATCGTTCTACTCAGCACAATCGCAAACGCCTGTCCGCTTGCCAGTGAATGTTGTGCGGTCACGCAAGAAGGGGTTTACTGTGTGTGTGTGTGTGTGTGTGTGTGTGTGTGTGTGTGTGTGTGTGTGTGTGTGTGTGTGTGTGTGTGTGTGTGTGTGTGTGTGTGTGTGTGTGTGTGTGTGTGTGTGTGTGTGTGTGCATAACACAGTGAGGTTAGTTTTAACATTGTGTTCCATTAGTACTTTTTCACATTTAGGATTTGTATTTGTGCAAATAAGCAGCTGAAACAATGTGATTGATTAAGGAAACATACTTCTGTGTCTCAAGGAGAAAAAAAAACACATTATTTAGCCGGTGTGTGTGTGTGTGTGTGTGTGTGTGTGTGTGTGTGCGTGCGTGCGTGTGTGTGTGTGTGTTGTATGTACACCAAAGTCCTTTATCTCCCTGCAGCGTAATCTCTTGATTTGTAGGATTGACCCCTCTTAATTCAATGGAAGAGAATCGCTGTGACAGCAACACTGAATGGATTTTCAATGCACTGCACCTGCTCTAATAAGTTTAGGGATAACCTCCTCTCTACACAGACACACACACACACACACACACACACACACACACACACACACACACACACACACACACACACACACACACACACACACACACACACACACACACACACACACACACACACACACACACACATTTACCCACACAACAACAGCGCGATGGGAGAGACGGCTCACACACACAAAAACACAGATATTGTACCAACTGTGTAAAATCATCGGACTGACTCAAGCGATTGAATTCCTCAATTCTCCTCTCGTTCCGTTTTCCCTCCAGTCTGCCCATTTTGATCAATGTTCCCTCCACAGGATCCGTCTCAGCGGACTCAATCCAGGGACGTCTTCATTAGGAGGGCGTCCCCGGTAAAGCCTGCTAAATCTCCGATCCATCAGCGTGAGACCCGGCTGTCAAATAGATTTTGGAAGTCTTCCGATTGGTTCGCCCCAGTGATCCAGCACCTTGAGGGAATTTAGTGAAATCATCCACTGGTGGGGCTCCAGGGTCTCTTCTTGGGGAAAATAGATGACTGTACAGGATGATGTTACAGGCTGCCTACAATATTTCTATCGGGTACAGTGATTAAAAGCATTAGAAAAGCAGAAAATGTGTGAGGAAATTGATTTGTGTGGATTCAACACATTTATGCTTCACGTTCTAACAACGATCTCAGGTAATAATAGAGTCCGAAGCTTTAGCCCCGTTTATGTGCTGCCTGCGAAGGGTGGACACATGTTGTGGGAGAAGCCAAAAGGAGTATTACAGCTCGCTTCATAACTGCAGAAAACCGGACAAGCCAGCTAACCTACACAGTATCAGGACTTCCATTCAAGATTCCAGCAGAAAACCTCAAGTGACATATTTTCACAGAAAAGATCAAGGAAAGCATAAACCAGTGGGTCCCAACCTTTCTGGCTCTGGAGTCTCCGGTTTGCCTCCAAACAGGCTCTTATTTCAGAGACGCCAATGGCTTGTGAGCATGCCCACTCTTGACCCACCGCTCACTGATATAAAGGATTAGAGACTGCTGGCATAACCCACTGAAGAAAACTGTGTAAATCAGGCTCAACTAACAATCAGACATCCTCAGAAAAGAAGAGCATATGAACTGACCCTTAAACCTGAAGAGTGACCAACATTTACAACTCATTTCAAAGAAATGTTAACAAATTATTAGAAAATAAGATTTACTGAGTTCTCCTAAATGCACATCTTATCAAAACGTATCAGATAGTTCAATTCAATTCAACTTTATTTATATAGAACCAAATACAACACAGTCATTTCTTGGTGATTTTAACAGAGAAAAACCAACGAATCCACATGAGCAAGCAGATATATTTGCTTTCTGCTGACCGGTTGGGGTGAGAGGATAGAGGAGAGGAAAGGATAGGATAGACAGAGAGGTAGATTGGGCTGGGGGGGGGGGGGGGGGGGGGGGGGGCTTGGTTTGGGTAGCGGTAGGTAGAGAGAGAGGTGAGAGGAAGAGAGGATAGAGGAGAGGAAAGGATAGGACAGATACATAGATTGGGGGAGGGATGTGTTTTGAAACAGACTGTGTCAGCTTCTCTAACTGAAGCTGGGATCTGGTTCCACATAAAAGGAGCCTGAGAGCCGAAAGCTCTGCCTCCATTCTACTTTTAGAAAACCTAGGAACCTCCAGTAAGCCAGCACTCTGAGAACCAAGTGTTCTTCTGGGGAGATATGGGACTAACAGTTCTTAGAGGTTTGAGGAATTTAAATTATATTCTAGATTTAACAGGGAGCCAATGAAGAGAAGTTAGTATTGGAGTGATGTGACAAATGCACGGATTAGTTTTTCAGCATCCCTCTGAGTCAGCATGTATGTGACATAGTGATGTAAATATTTTTTTTCTGTTGATCTTTTGTTTCTTCCCCCTGTTGTTTGCCCTGTGATGGACTGGTGAGCTGTCCAGGGTGAAACCTGCCTTCACCTTCTGATTGCTGGGGTCAAACCCCAACTGTAAACTGCACTGGATAAATTATTATAGAAGATTAATAGATGAAAGGATGAATGGGCTGCATGATAACGCCTGATAATAATACTACTATCAGGGCACAATTTGTGTTAAAAAAAAAAAAACCGTGCCGCTGGGTAGATAAGTTTAAATTGTAAACAGTGCTCTTTATCTTTATTAATTTATTAATTTACTTATTTATTTATTTATTTATTTATTAGATATGTGGGTGTGTACATATTTATTTATTTATTTATTTATGTATGTATATATGTATGTATGTATGTATGCATTTTTTTTTTTAATTTGTTTGTTTATTTGTTTATCCGTGTATTTATTTATTTGTTTATTAATTTTTTTGTTTGTTTATTCACTTGTTTATGCATTTGTTTATTTATTTATTAAACTTTTTCTAAACCAGAGCAGTTGTTTCACTTCGTTTCGTGCTCCTGACTTCTGCTAATAAGTTGAAATGTGATAAAAATGTTACCACAAAATGACAGGTTGAAAATGAACTGTCTGACTCTTCTTTTTTTTTAATTCTGTGCAACAGAAGTCATGTGTGTGGAGTGAAGATAACAGAACGGTCAGCCGTCTGGGACAGGTATACAGAATATTGCACATGTTGATATGAGAATAATGATATAGTATGCAGTCCTGGGTTGTACATATAGTTTACAATTGCCAGATCTGTAACACCCATTGTACAGTATTTTCGTAATAAACGTATTTTTTTATCATGCAAATTGCTTTGCCTTCCATTTATTTATTTTTTAATCCTTGTTTCTTCTTAAAACTTCTTTAAACAGCACCACCCTCACGTGCAGCATGTCTGACCACTGTGGTAGAAAGAGTGTGTGTGTGTGTGTGTGTGTGTGTGTGTGTGTGTGTGTGTGTGTGTGTGTGTGTGTGTGTGTGTGTGTGTGTGTGTGTGTGTGTGTGTGTGTGTGTGTGTGTGTGTGTGTGTGGAGGCCAGGGGGAGGTCAGGGAGAGTCCCACCTCCCCGAGGAGAGACGATTAGAGGGCAGAGGAGAAGAAGGAGAGCTAAAGGAGAGTAGCTGGGTTGAAATGTGTGTGTGTGTGTGTGTGTGTGTGTGTGTGTGTGTGTGTGTGTGTGTGTGTGTGTGTGTGTGTGTGTGTGTGTGTGTGTGTGTGTGTGTGTGTGTGTGTGTGTGTGTGTGTGTGTGTATGTATACATACCTGGTCTTAACTGAAAGTCACACAATGCTTGTTTCTGGAACACTGAGGGAGGCGGTTCTGTGTTGTTTCATGATCGGTCAGACATTTTTCTCTTTTGTGGTTTGTAGCAGCCAATAAAGAATTGACCCATAAGTAGAACCACATTGCCTGGAAGGTTTGCTGGTTTTCTTCAGTTTGCTCAAGTAAATGTTTACTAAATCATCTTACACAACTATTTTATTACCTTAGTTGGAGGTTAATTATTACATAAATTACTTTTATACATTTAGAATATGCAGAATAAATATTGTATGAATTATGATATTGATGGAGTCTTTCTGCCATTTGGACTAAAGAACTGACTCAGAGCCGAGGTAGGTTAAACAAAAAGGTTTCTTTTAACTGTAGCTGTAGGAAACTGATGAGGGAGGGTGGATGAGCGGAGGATGGAGAGGAGCCCTTTCAAAGGGATGGCGACCCCAAAGGCATTTTCAGTCATTCAATGTTTAATCCCTGTTGTTTTGTGATTTGTTGCCATTTGTTTGCATTTCTGCTTCCGTTTCATGTGTATTTATGGTTGTTGTGTATCGTGATGTGCTCGCTTTTATTTCTGCTGTAGTTGTTGTATTTTGTGGTAGTTTGGTGAACTTTGTGCCGTATTCTTATGTATAATCACTTGTCTTTGTATAGAAAAAGCAGGATCAATGACTTATAAACTGTTGTGGATTGGCTGTTTTTCAGAACCATGGACAGTTGCTTGGGTTTGTTCTCAAACAGATACTGTAGATGGGAAAAACACCTCAAATGTCTCAATTATGTATCTGTGTGACTTTTTGTAAAATAATTGTGTCTTTCTGTGGGTCTCATGTCTCTTAAAGATAGAGCTTAGAGTTAAATGGCGTGTCGTTTTACTTGTTTATGTCTGTGGTTGTCCTTTTGAACATTCTGGTTCTGGCCTGTTTGCTACCTTTCTGTGAAGAAACTGCACGTTCTCCCTGATGATCCGAAGGTTCTTTGGTTCTTTCTCTCTAACCGTCCATGAACTATTTTTTTGCAGGAATGTCAAACTCACTCTCTCTCCTCCCTCCTTTCATTTGTTCTTGTTTTATCTCTCTAAACAGTTGTTTTCTGTTTGTGTTCTCATGTCTCTGTGTCGCTTCATCCTGTCCTGCAGCCGTTTCTCTTTTTTTCTGCAGCTGTTTTTCGTGTCTTTTCGATAATGTTTGTGTTTCCCTTCCCTGCTGGGCGTCTTGGAACAGAAACAAAAGTGTAACTTCGTGTGTTTCTGCTGTGAAGGAACGTTCATCTTTTGTCCTTCCTGAAGCCACAACAAGCTGAGCTAATTGTCTCCAGTTCCAGCTTCTCCATTTATAATTCTGTCGCTGTTATCTGTCACCCAGGTCAATGGAGAAGCAATAACAGTGAGGTCCTGTTAACAATGGAGACGTGTGTACTGCAGTGATAGAAATACATACAGCACACTCTGTCTCCTCCGAGTAATACCCTTTTAATTACAAGGAACACAGAGAACTCGGTGGGCAACTTTGAGGAGGATATAGTTGAGTTTGTAAACAGAGAGAAGAGGGGGCCCTCTAGCGGTCCATCTGCAGAAGTACCACTCTCTTCAATCCAATTCAATTTTAGTTTTATTATCACAAATACAACACAGTAATTTCAAGGCTATTTTACTGAAGAAAAAACAACAATATCACATGATTAAGTAGAGGAGATGACGGAGGGAAAAGTTCCCTTTGAACAGGAAAAAAAACTTGCAGAACGCGAATCCTGAACCAGAGGAGGAGACTTTCTGCTGTTTGGTTAGATGATAAAAAGAGGGAAAAGGAGAGGGCCAGAAAGCAACAACCAAACAGACTAAATCCACGCACTGCAGACTCTCCATAAAAGTGAGAGATTTCCAGACACCAGGTTGGATGAACAATCTGCAATGAAACGGAACAACTTCAAAGTGAAGCAAATGAATCCCAAAGTCGTAAAAAACTAATAGAAAGAGCTACAAACAAAATACAAAATAACCATAGAGGCAAAGTAAACCACCACAGAAAGAATTATCCAGCTATAGAGACGCATATCAAAAAACAAACAGAGACAAATTAACTACAAAGAGAGATGATTTTAGCGGACAAAACTAAATAAAAACAATTCTACAAACCTGAGAAAGACTTCTATCTTCCTCACACCAGTCACGTGCAGTCAGGGTAGGCAGGGTAGGCAGTGAAGAGGCTAAATTGAAAAGAATGAAATATTAATTTTGATTATTTGTTTTAATTATAATATAATTATAATTAATTTTTCATTTTCCGCCGACAGTAGCGGACTGAAGGCGTCTAGTGGGGCTCTGTAACGATTTAAAACACAGATTATTGACTGACAATGAAAGCAATGGGAAAAGACAAACCATCTATAATACGCAAGAAACAATTTCAAGGGAAGAAAGTTTATGTAAAAAGAAGCTAAACAACCATAATGAGGAGAAAAATGCAACTACATACAAACAAACAATCACAAAAAACACTCAACCACAATAAAGCTTAATCAAAAGATGAAAAATAACTAAGCAAGTGTACTGACACCAAACCTGTGACCCCAGGGGTTGTGGTTGTATGTAGTTGTTTTTTTTTTCATTTTTATTTATAGTTCAGTTTTGCGCCACGATTCGTTTACTCTCCCTTTGTTTCAAGTTATTGTCAGACTTTTGTCACTCTTCCTGGTGTGTAAATGTTTGGTCCACAGTGTCCGCTGTGTCTGTTCATCTCCTTTGTCAACCACAGCATCAGAGTAAGGCCTCATTTACACAACAACGTTTCAGTGACAACATCGAATCCAGGGGTGTACAAACTCAGTCCTGGAGGGCCCCTGTCCTGCATGTTTTAGCGCTCTCCCAGTCGCAGCACACCTGATTGCAATGAGGGGCTCATTATTGTCCTTTTTCACAACTGTGGTGATGCCATCATCATTAGATTCAGGTACGCTGAAACAGGAAGAGAACTAAAACATGCAGGACACCGGCCCTCCAGGACCGAGTTTGGACACCTCTGCCCTAATTCGTGAAAAAAAATGGTGCATTTACACTGCAGCAGCGGACACACGATGCTGGAGCTTGATTTTGTAAGGAAACCACACAGACGTGTGCAGAGAACATTACACTGGAAATGTGAACAAAATCAAGAGAACCCAACATTTGTATGGACTGATTGCAAATCAGATGCTATCAGGGGAGAGTCTCAACTACTGAACAACCAATATGGAATACAAAACTATAAAACAGACAGGGAGTCATGCCACGATGGATGTTGCCATGTTTGTTACTCGCACATGAGCAAAAGGAATTATTTACATTGGGAATTGGGGGGGCACGGAAAAGTAATAGCGCACCGTTGCCTCCGGCAGTCACTTCAGGGGCTATCAAGACCAAAAAAGAAACGTTCCACCTTGGGAACCATATAAAAAAGTCATAGATGCAGTGGACCCGCACAGCAGTGTTGTGTAAACGGAAGAAAGTTTTGTGTATACGCTCATATCTGTTGTAATGTAAACCTGGCCTAATGTTGTAGTATTTTGTTCTGGTTCTCGTTAGTTTGGTGTTTTCTGGCCTTCCCTTTTCTTGACGAAACACTACCCATCTACCTGCCTGATTCTCTAATCAACCGTTTAGTCCTTCAGAGTCTGTGTTGTGGCTCCCGATCTGAACCATATGAGGTCAAACTGGCCCTGACTAAACTGCTGATTCAACATTTAAACACGGTAGAAGAGAGATTATCACAGCTGAAAGCAATCAGGGATCAATGGAGCTGACGAGAACATGAAGGTAAGCTCAGGCAATCACCTGAACTGATAGGAAGACTTAGGCCACATTTACATGTACCCAATTTAAAAAAAAAATAAATAAATGGATATTTCCCTCTCTAAGTTGAATTTTTTTTTTAAATTTACACTGACCCACATATATATAGCTGGTTCAGAGCTGCGATGAGAGGCCAAACCTGTAGGGGGCAGTGTAGCAAGAAGCATGAAGACATGATAGCCAATCAGAATCCTGGAAAAAAAAGAGGCCGTCACGAATTGTGATATCCGCCTACCTGCCTTTAGATGCAAACAGAGACACAGATTTTATCTGTGGCCGGAGCTTTCAGGAACCATCATTTGTGGTTAGTCGTAGCTGGTTCATGTGTAAATGCGTGGCCCAAACGCAGAGAAATATCACCGCTTTTCAGATACCCAGGTATGTGTAAACGTGGCCTTTAGAGGAGAATCTCAAACATGAAACATGAATCGAAAATGACCACATACAAACCTGGACATAAACCTGGACATAAGTGCAACAAAATGGAAAACAACAAACACAAGAATAACCATCCTCTTTCATATAATTGTTGTCTCTCTTACTTTTGTCTTTCTTCGTGTTCCTTTCATTTTCAGGCATTAAACAATTAAAAGAAATGTTACACAGCTACAAGGAGACCCCGAACAACAGCAGGGACAGAGAACAGTAAATCAAAGCAAAACAACCACAAAAAACTGTAAAATGACACAAATCAACAGAAAATAAACGTCTTCACAGAGACACAAAACAACTCCCAATTAGGAAAAATATAAACACAGATGGGAAATAAAACCCCACAAAGATATAAAAATACCTTTATGAGAATATTCTGTGAAGCAAAGAAACATAAATGAATAGAAACGAATACTAAAAGGCATCAAA
Organism: Lipophrys pholis; assembly: GCF_963383615.2. Classification (NCBI taxonomy): domain Eukaryota; kingdom Metazoa; phylum Chordata; class Actinopteri; order Blenniiformes; family Blenniidae; genus Lipophrys; species Lipophrys pholis. The sequence goes on along the minus strand of NC_137630.1, from coordinate 5,094,501 downwards.
GAACATCAAACACAACAATAACAAAGAGTACCACAACATGAAAATTATAAAAGAGGGCAAAACAACCACCCAGACAAAACATCTAGAGAAAAACAAACAATCAGAGCAACTGCAACAAGAAGAGAAAACATGACAAAACACAATGGCAGCAATATTTATGTAAATATGTTTCAAATAAACTCTCAGAGGCCACTGCGCGCGCACACACACACACACACACACACACACACACACACACACACACACACACACACACACACACACACACACACACACACACACACACACACACACACCTCGCCTCGTGGCCCTCTCTCGCTCCCCTCGGTCCTGGCCAGCTCAGCAGCATGCGTTCCTTCCTCCACTGGATCGTGTGAATATCATAACGCAGCTCAGGATGAATGTTAACTAGACAGCAGCTCCAGCTGTGATTAATGAAGAGACCGAGCTGGTTCACAACAGCAGACCTGGCGCCTCACCGCCCAAAACCACTGATACCCTGTTGGTTGGGTATTAATCAGGGGTAACCAGCCTGAATGAAGTCGCCTCTTCTGGACTAAAAAGCCCAATAAGTTCATCATCCAGGCACAATGCATATTCATATGTGTATTCGCATGACAAAGAGACTGCAGACTCCACAAGGTGAGCTTTTCAAGCAGCTTTAATTACGTGTTCGCGTGACTGGACAGTCACTTGCTCTTTCTTTTGTTGTGATTCTCCATAGTTTGCAGTCTTGTTCAAAACAAATCCTTGTTAATGCAATCCTGCAGAGCTTTTCTTGTTTCCATAGAGGAAAGATGAAGAGAAAAAAACATCCTATAACAGGGCTGTAATCCTGCACCTTGCTTAGATATTATATGCCTTTCTATTTGCAGGAGCCACGCGATGCAAGCGCTAAATTACCAGGTCATGGAAGAAACCTAGAGAGGAGCAAAAGAACGGGTTAAAGGTGCCACAGTTAACTGCAGCTACGTTTCAAATCCAGCCATGATCAGCAGTAAGATAACTATCAATGGTAAATGCTAAGATTTACACAGATTACTGGTTCTTCATATATTCTAACTTTGTTTGTACTTCCAGCAAAAGCTGCTAAAGCTGCTGATGAATCTATTATTTTGTAGTGACTACAACAATATACACATTTACTAAGAGAAGCTGAACAACCGAGCAGAGAGGCAACATCAACAAAATGAGGGGAAACAAACAAAATGCTGAATATAATTAACTCTGAAGATAACAGAAAAAAGAGAGAGAGAGCCATTCTTTTTTTTTCCTCATTTAAATGTGTATTGAATTTTTCAATAACAAAACAAAACATATACATAAATAAATCATAAAGACAATAACAACAAGGCAAATGGTACACCGTACAGACAAACTAACCTCTCAAGGTCTGAGTATTGGTGAGACATGGCAAGAAAACAAAAACAAAACAGGATGATATTGAGAGGAAAAATATTCGTGTAGGAGGTGAGGAGCGCAACGATAAGAGCAGGGAGGACGTCACTTTTTCTTATTGTTGAGAGTCAGGCAGAGTTTTTGTACGTTTTTATTTGAGTCCATAAGTGATCCCACGAGGTGGCGCCCTCTTCTATATATTTCCTTTAAGTCTGTTAAGCATAGATTCATAGGATGCAGTTTCAATCATTATATTTGTCCATTGTATTATGTTAAGAGGTCCGGCTGTTTTACAATGCCTCAAAATGATCCTGGAAGCAGTAATAAGTCCAACCATAACAACACAAAATTCACCTTTTGATGTATTTGGGATTTGAGCTCTGTCTCCCAGCAGGCTCAGCTCAGGAACCAGACCGGCTGCTCAGAACATTCATAACATTGATGGAGAATGGTAATATCTGTGTATAATCTTATATTGTGTGAACTTCCCTTTTGCTTTATTTATATACCGTCATTTCCAGAGTATAAGCCGCTATACTTTATTCACACGCTTTGAATCCTGCGGCTAATAAAATGATGACGCTAATTTATGGATTTCTACGGGTTAACGGGCGTCATGCTGCCAGATTCTACTTTCACATGGAGATACATGCTGTTTTGAACCTCTGCTTCCCCAAAACTTGCCTTAAAAGGGATATTTCTGCTCTTTGTGATTTCTTCTTGTGCTGCTTTCCTGGGTCCAGAACTCCAGCAGCTGATGGCTGTGTGTGATGCGTTCAGGTGCATCAGGTAAAGTCACCCTGCGGGACTTTGTGGCTGAGAAATCGTCCTCCTCAGACTCACAATCAGCAAATAACTGATAAAATACTTTATCAGAGATAAAACCCTGTGATTGTGTACTCTCTCTCTCTCTGCATGTCTTTCTGTCTGTCTGCAGGCTTCTCCGCAGACGGCGGGCGATACACACACACACACACACACACACACACACACACACACACACACACACACACACACACACACACACACACACACACACACACACACAGTATAGAGGAGAGCCAAGGAAAGAGAGAAAGAGGAGAAATGAATATTCTACCTGCAAGTATTTCCTCCAGCTTTAGCAGTTTGGTGGCTGTTGGTCAGCCAACATGGCAACCTGCTGTTTTGCTGCAGAATTGTTTCTGTGGTTTTAAATTCAGCTTTTCAAAGTAAAGCTAATGACTTTCACTTTCTCAACCAGCCTTCAACCCTTCCACTCGGTACTATGCTGCCCTGTTGTCACGGTGCTGCGCCCAGAGACGCTGCACATGCTGCTGCTCCGGTAATGAGTTTTTAAAAAACCCGGAAGTAAACAAACTACGTTAATTATGTAAACTTTTTGTAACGAATTAAACATTTCAAATCAATTAATTAAATTAACATGTTATTTTTTACAGGACTATTTTTTTTTTTATGTATTTTATGCGCGCATGTGTATTGAGGCTATTAACATGGCAGTCAGCGGGTGACAGAGACGGATGCGGTGGGCTCTCTGCGATCAAATCACAGCGAGGCAGTGAGCAGCGGAGAGTCAGAAGGTACGTCCGAATTGTCCCTCCTAACTCCTTAACTATCGACTTTACCTTAACCCCGTGAAGTCATCCACGGGCACCTGGTTGAACACGACTAAATAGAGAAATAATCTGGATTCCTTCAGGGGGCAAAAGAAGTCTGAGAAAAAAAAGCCAGTTCTCAATGTCTGATGCAAACCTTCACAGAAAAGGCTAAAAACATATATATATAACATATACAGTATATATAAATATGGGAAGCGTCTCTTACATATGATGAGAAATGGCTAATATTACCTTTAACAGATTATATATATATATATATAGCATCTATCTGGGATGAAACCGATAAAAACACAGCACTTAGAACGTTGTATACATTAATACAGTATGATACGTTTACTGGTACAGGTCAATGTTGGGACATGAGTCTCTTAACACACCAAAAGTGAGCAAGTTTTCACAAGGAAAGAAATTACACTCAAGAAACCAACACATGGTACGAAGATAAAAGAGTAACTTAAACTTTCATTGCTCCTAAGAGAACCACAAAACTACCTCTACTCTCATTAATGCTGGTATAACTACTGCTACTCTCATTAATACTGATATAACTACTGCTTCTTGTTAGTGTAGGCTGAGCATTTCTATGTAGACAAAAAGGCAAGTCTTAACCTTATCAGAAGACAATCCTCGATTGTGTTGAGATACGAAAGACACGTAAAAGAAACGATAAATGTGCGTCAAACTGCGTTGGGGAATAAAGGCCCCTTTTGCGTCTTTTCCGGCGAATGGCTTCTGCCGTGCGTCATTTCCGGCAAGTGGGTTCCGCTACGTCACTTCCTGTAGGCGCGCTCCTACGCGTCAATTCCGGTACGTCGCCGTTCGAGTACGTCCCTTCCGGCGCGTCGGCTACTGATTGCGTCATTTCAAGATGGCGGTGTTACGGCGCCGCCATACTCGTTCATGGTCGCCGCCATCTTGGATTTCCACACTGGCATCTCTTGCAAAATCCAGGTGAAGTTGTTAAAGTTAACATAAATAAGAGATACGAGACTGCAGAGTGTAATTGGGTTTTTTGTTGTTATGACTGAATAAAGTTTAAATAAGTTCTTAAGTCTTTCTGAGAAGAATTTTGATTCAATAAGTGAGTTTTACAATCATTTCTAGCTAAACAAAGCTTCTGCTAATCGTGCTTTTAGCTTCAGACATCTTATTTGCTCCAAAAATAGACTGTTGAGTATATTTGCAATAGCAATGTAAGTATCGGATCGGGAAAGTATCGGTATCGGCCGATACTCAGTTCTGAAAAATCAGATCGGTATCGGGGGCCAAAAAGTGTGATCGGGACATCCCTAATTATAGTACTAAGTTTTAGTGTTATCATAATTTGTCAATCTGAATTTTACTTTTTAAAGTACTTTGGCCCATCGCTGCTGTTCCCAGAACCATGACTACTCCGTCTTTCTGCTTCAGTTCTCTTGTTATTATGTTTATTAGGAGTGAAATAAAAAGCTCTAATTCTTTAAATATTACCACAAATTGACAACGACCATGTCAGCTGCTTATAAATCAGATCCAATCCCTCTGAGGTGCCATGCTTCTGACCTGACAGACATTCAGTCTGTGTTGTTCCTCTGCAGCCCTACATAAGATCTCAGACCTTCGTTAAAACCCAATGAACGCGAGACCGCACAACATAAATGTGATGTCCTCTGTCCCTCAGAGCCAGGGACCAAGTGTAGGAAACGTACAGGTAGAAGATGAGGAGCACGGTGTGTTTGTCTGGGTGTGTTGCAGGAGGGAGAAGGTGTGTTCACATGAGGAAGTGTGTGCGTGTGTGTGTGGAAAGGTGCGCACTCACCTGTCACAGATGAGAGAGAGTCAGGGCCTTAATTTGTGTTGACCGCTACGCTACGCTCCGCGACACCACCGCTACGCCAAGCTACGATACCGCGACGATACCCATTCATTCATTCACCCCCCCCCCCCCCCCCCCGTTTAATCCGCTGGTTTTCATTTCTCCGTTCATCCATCTGTGCTGTAAATAAGTCTGTGCGGTTTGGTATCAATAAATTTACCATAACCACCTTCGGATCTCAGCGTATCTGTCGCCACAGCCTCCGAGCGCATCACAAATTTGCGAACCCGAGGACCCGGCCTCATACTCTCAGCGGCTAAAAGGTTGGTGAAAGAAGACGCAACACGTTTGTTGCCCACTTGTCCTCGATGAGGCAAGATAAGTTCTGAATATCTCACCACTGGTTTCGTCTGGCAGGTGTCTGCAGGACAATGACTGGGACTTTAACAGGGCGGCGCACATCTTCACTCCTTTAAAGGTGACATTAATATCTCCATTGTTTTCCTCTTAACTTTTGTGTAAAAACATTGTTGTAGTGCCAAAACTCTGAAACACTGTCATTTCTTTACAGACGGAGGGCAAGATCCCAGAGGCAGCGTTCAGAAAGCGAAGACTTTGTCTGTGAAATCAAACTGGCAGCTGTATTTATGATTGTTTTTTCATTCATTCTTTGACTTTTATGCTTAATTCAGAAAAGTTTTCAACAAGTTACATGAACTGTTTCATGGGGATTACAGGTACATCTCAAAAAATGAGAATATCATGAAAATGTTCAATATTTTTTGTCCCTCATTTCAGAAAGTCAAACCCATATATGATATAGGCTCATGACACAGAGTGAAATATTTCAGCCTTTATTCCTTGAAATGTTGATGATTATGGCTTACAGATTGTGAAAACCCCAACTTGTTTGAGACACTGAATTTTAAATTAAAACGAAGCTGGTGTCTCCAGATCAAGTCGCCTCTGACAGAGCTGCCGGCAGCCCTCTGCATCGACACTGGGACAGAAAAACACGACAGCATTTAAATCCCTATTCAAGCAATATTGGATTGCTTCTCCCTGTAACTGATGTTTTAAAAGAGCAACTCCATCTAAGTTTCTCGTGATTCAGACATCAACTTCTTGTTTTGATCTTAGATCTGCCTGTTCTGCAGCCCCTCAGTCAAACCTCTGAAACAAACGTTTCAAGCCTTTTAGGCACTTCAGAAAAACAGTTTTTGCACATTTTAGCATTTTTATTCAGGCTTTGTGTCACAGCTTTGTTTCTTGCTGCTGTAACAACAAAATGTACCACGAGGGAGTAGTCAAGTACCTATTTGTATACCAAAACGTGAAATAAATCAGTCACCACTTAAACGTTTTGTTTGTTTGTTTGAAATGTTTATTTCGAATATCAAGGTACGAAACAAAAATAAGGGGAAAAAAGGGAAAAATAAAAACAACAACGTTTTCCTCTCAAATAAATAAATAAATAACAGTAATAATAATATAAAAATAAATCAAGAAAAACATAATCAGATGAATATTCGAAAAGGAGTGAGAAGAAGTAAAACTTATTTACTCCCACCTCTTGTCCGAAAGTAAATAGCACAATTAACTTCCTTCCATCTCTTACATAGATACATACATGCCTGCACACACACACACACACACACACACACACACACACACACACACACACACACACACACACACACACACACACACACACACACACACACACACGCGCGCGCACACACACACACGCGCGCACACACACGTACACACAGCCACATACATGTCCTGTGCAGTACATAGAATATTTATACATACACGTCCATTCATACATATCTACAGACAGACATAAACACCTATACCCACACACAAGCACACATAGTACACACATCATACATAACGCGTATGCTGTAAGTAAGATGCACTTAACATTCTGTAATATATGCACACCTAATTAAACACTCATGCTAAATGCATTATTACATATAAACGTACACACATCGCCTAATACCTTCATCCATTAACACATGTACAGTCCCACATATAAATCTACATGTACCATACAAGCACAATACACACAAACACTACAAGCGAGACGAGCAAAACTAATCAATGCAGGGAAAGAAAAGAACAATAGAAATAACCAAAATAAATGACTAGACATTTGCCCCTAAAATAGCCTAGTGATTGGCCACACCTTCTTCATCCTCGTACCTTTTGAAAATCATATTTTTATACAGAATTTTAAACTGTCTCATGTTTGGACATTACTTCAATTCCACACTAAACCCGTTCAGTAGCCTCACCCCGCATACTGATAGACAAAACCCTTTTCTGGTCGTACGAAATCTTTGTTCTTTAAAGTTACATTTCCTCCTTAGATTGTAACAATCTTCATCTTTTTTGAACAATTGTTGAATATTCCCTGGTAATAGATTATGTTTTGCTTTGAACATTGTTTGTGCTGTTTGGAATTGCACAATGTCAGTCAGCTTGAGTAATACTGTGTTTGGTACTGCACAATGTCAGTCAGCTTGAGTAATTGTGACTTCAGAAATACTGTGTTTGTGTGTTCCTGATAAGTGGCTTTGTGAATGATCCGTATTGCTTTTTTCTGAAGGATATTTATTGAAGATAATGTGGTTTTGTAGTTGTTGCCCCAAACTTCAGCACAGTACTGCAAATAAGGAGAGACTAGTGAACAGTATAGAGTATGGAGCGATCTGCCATCCAAGACCTTCTTTGCTTTATTCATTACTGCGATGTTTCTTGAGACTTTGCTCTGTATATGTTTGATATGTGGTTTCCAGCTCATTTTGTCGTCTACAATTACCCCCAGAAAATTAATTTCATGAACTCTCTCAATTTCTACCCCCTCTACTTTTTACCTGTGAGTTCATTGTAAAATTGCCAAATAGCATTATTTCTGTCTTTCCTAAATTTAATGATAATTTGTTTCTGTCAAACCATTTTTTTAATTTGTTCATTTCTTTAGTTATGTCCTCCTGCAATTGTACTATATTATCCCCTGAGTGAAAAATATTAGTGTCATCAGCAAACAGTACAAATGCAGTAGCTTAGAAACCTTATACATATAATTAATATATAAAATAAAAAGTTTGGGACCCAATAATGACCCCTGGGGGACGCCACAAACAATCTCCAGACATGATGAGGAATAGTCACCCACCTTTACAAACTGCTGTCTCCCACTTAAATAACTTCTGACCCAATAAAGCACTATTCCCCGGACACCATTTCTCTCCAGCTTATTGATTAATATGTTGTGGTTGATTGTGTCAAACGCTTTCTTTAAGTCTATGAACCCCCCTGCAGCATATTTCTTGTGGTCTGTAGCATTGGTGATTAGTTCTATTGCTTCAGTTATTGCCAGTGTTGTTGATCTATTTGATCTAAATTTATACCGATTCTCTGCAAGTATGTTGTGTTTTTCTGAGAATGAGTCCAATCTGTTGTTAAAGAGGTTTTCCAGTATTTTTGAGAATCGTGGTAATAATGAGAGCGGTCTATAGTTAGTGAAATGATGCTTGTTCCCAGTTTTATATAGAGGTATAACCTTGGCTATTTTCATTTTATTTGGAAATGAACCAGTTTGAAATGAAACATTACATATGTATGTTAATGGTTTGGAGATGCCTTCTATTACCATTTTCACTAGTGACATATCAATATCATTACGATCTGTAGATTTTTTATTCTTGCTTTTAGTGACAATATCTAATATTTCCTGTTCTGTCACAGCTTTAAGAAACAAAGAACAAGTATTTCTCTCTGGTATATGCTCTCCATAATTCCCAGTATCAGGGATCTGTTCTGCTAGTTCAGGTCCAGCGTTTACAAAGAATTCATTGGATCTGTAAACTACTTCATTCATGTTATAATTTTCCACATTCTTATCAATAAAATACTTAGGTAGACTATTGTGTGTATTGCTGTTTCTTCTAATATTATTTAGTATCTTCCATGTTCCTTTAATGTTGTTTTTATTATCCTCTAATATTCTTTGATAATAATCTTTCTTACTCACTCTTATAATATTAGTTAACTTATTTTAAATATGTTTTTATATTTTTGTTCTGCTTCTTTAGATCTCTGCCTAATGAAATCTCTGTAAAGTGTATTCTTCTTTTTACATGCATTTTGTAATCCTGTTGTTATCCACGGATTACTATTATATGCTAATTTTTTGTTGCATTTCTTAATTGGACAGTGTTTATCATATAATAGCGTAAATATTTTTAAGAATGCATCATATATATGGTTACCATTGTTATCATTATATATTGCATCCCAACTCTGTTCCAACAGTCCATTTCTTAGTGCATTTATGGATTTGTTGTCTTTACTCGTCTGTATGCTGTTTTTTTGTCAATTCTTTTTCCAAGGTTTGTATTATTAACTGTAAATACTGGGAGATGGTCACTAATGTCATTAATCAATAATCCACTAATTGCCTTATTATCAATGTCACTTGTGAATATGTTGTCAATGAGAGGAGCAGAACTAGATGTAATCCTACTGGGTCTGGTGATTCTAGTAAAAAAGCTCATACTGTACATTGTATTATTAAACTCATTTGTATGTTTATGGTTGCGGCATTTAAAAGGTCAATGTTCCAATCTGCACATATAAAAACTGTTTTGCTATCGATATTTGAAAACATACTTTCCATCCATTCACTGAAGGCTCTGATGCTAGAATCTGGTGTTCTATATATACAGCTCACAATAATATTTTTCATATTTTTCTTGCAAATTTCAATTGACAAGTATTCCAGAACATTATCCACCACAGTTGTCATTCCCTCTATAACCTTGAAATATAATGTTTTATCTATATATAAAGCCACTCCTCCACCACCTTTGTTTTCTCTGTTTTTCTATGTGAGTTCATAACCCTCCATATCAAAGTTTATTCCTCTTTCAATATTCATCCATGTTTCTGATATTGCAATGATATTGAAAGGTTGTGAAAAAAAAGTATTCAGATAGTCCTTAATTTCTTTTAAATTTGCATATAAGCTTCTACTGTTAAAAAAAATAATTGACCCATAGATTTGACATCCTGGTTGTATTGATCATCTGTATAGTAGCAGCAATTATTGTTAACGGTGGAGGAAAAACTTATTGTCCGGGTCTAGATCCTGTTCCAAGTCCAGAATGTTGTAATCGGTGTAGTCAAACGTTTTCATCTCCAGTTCTTGGTGGTCACATGTCCTCTGTGCGATGTGGTTCATGTCCCCAGGTGTACAGTGAGTTCTGTCAGTGCGTGAAGCCATGTTTGTGTTTTGTGTGTTACCTCCATGTCCAATCCAGTCCCAATCCAGTCCTAATCCAGTCCATGCCATGATGATGCAGTATAATCCAGTGACATTCATTCATTGGTATTTGTCTAGTTCATTGATGCTACGTATGGGGTCCCGTTCAGTTTTATGAATACTTTGCAATTCATACTCAATACTTTGAAACTCAGCCACCTGCTTCTCCATGGAGTAACATCCAGCTCACCGGGCTCCCCCCACCCGCTCTCCGGGGTCACCGCCCGCGGGTATGACCGGGGTTTGATTTTGAGCCCGGTGACGATCACATCATTCACCCTGGTTGTACTGTTCCAGGTCCGCGACTCTGCTCTCCAGATACTGAATGTGTTTATCCTTCTCAGCATTCTGCATTCGCAGTTGCATTACTTCCCCGACCAGATCCATGATGTTCTTCTGCTGTTTCCTAACAGCAGAAAGTTCCTCCGAGATGAAGGTGACAGCCTGTTTTATCTCCTCAACTTCCTCCATCGACGGTGCTTTCCTCGGGGGCATATTGCTGTCTTTACCGCTGACACCCGGATCCAGGCTAAAAGCGAGCCACACCGGGTTGTCAGAACTCGTCTTGGTGGCGATTTCAAAAAGTTCCCACGCTGTCAAACACTTCGCTGTCAGGCCGCTATGCTATCACGCTGTACGAAGCGAGGGAAGCAGATCTCGGATCCGTCCCACTGACGATCAAAGTGACTGATCATCAAGATCCCGGTATCGGCTCAAAAGAGACAGTTTAAGGTACCATTTCCCACAGCAGGGCACAAAAATATGCCCTGGAAATAGTTTTAAAAGTGGCGTTTTACCAACACCACGGGTGTCGGCGCTCAACACACCAACTTGTGACGTCACTTTTTTGAGATATTAAGACACACAATATTATTAACTCACCATCTTCAGGATTCTGTCCTTCCGGGTCATATTCTGGTTTAAACTGGGTGAAAAACTGTGATTATTGGAGTCATAGCGATAAATCCACCAACTGGTTTCCCCGTTAAATTGTGAGTGACTTCCTTTAGCGTCCATCGTTTATATAAATTTGTTTATATTAAAATGAGACTCACAAAATCCACAACACTTGGAAACGTCCTTGTAAATGCAGTTAAACGGCCTTTGTCAGGACGGCTACGGATTTCTGTCGGGTTTGTAACATCTGTTATTAGCAGAAACATGGGATGCTAAAAGGGGTCACCAGTTAACAGGGAAACCACTTAATCTGAAACACCAGAAAGCTCTTCTCCCCGAGACGGGCCTGGAGTAGACGTTGACAGACACAGAAACACCCTGTTCTCAGTAGAACTCAGTAGAGGGACTTTTAGACTGGCTGACATTCAGGACCGAGGCTGGAGTTGATGAAATACACTTTGAATACAATGGTGTTGGACAAATGACACCGGTGTATGATATGGGACCTTTAAAGTTAAAAGTCACACCAGTATAATTGCTAACATTACATCACAGCACAACCCCACATGCAGTTCCACAGTGTATAAAATAATGACGCCAGTGTGTTAGAGTCCTCTAATGAAGTCTGTGTTTAGGTGAGCAGATCGAGATCACCTTCAGGTACTGGGACGGTGGATCTGGACATCGTAGAACTGTCAAGATAAAGTGTGACACAGTGCCTACACAAGATAAAGACATATTGATGATTACATACATAAATGCTGCCCTCTTTTGAAAAACTTATCACCTTTTTGTTTGTTTGTCCTGCAGATGAGGAAGGGGAACACCATTGAGAACTTCTAGCAGAAAGCCCCAAAAGTCCTCAGAAAAGATTTCAGTGAGCTCAGGTGAGTTCATATATCATGTTACTATCTTGACCTCCCCCCCAAAAAAACTGTCCATCAAGTAAAATGAGGGTTTCCAAACAACAAGTTACTCAGTTTAAGTTGTACAGAATCTGTCAAAACATGCATCTTAAAAACAAACGGAAAAAGTATGTTTGTATGACTGAAAAATATAATTTTGACATTTCCTTGGCCACAGATCACTGAAAACAGTTGTAAATGCTTTTTGTTTATGCTTTTATTTTGGAGATTCCTGCTTTAGCATGTTAGTGGGAGTTTGTTTGTTCAAATCTTTATTGACAACAATATCTGCCAGTGACACAGTAGAATTGGTCCTCTAGTATTTTGACAGTACTTCGTGCAGCCACCAGGTGGAGCTGAAGGACTACAGCGTGTTTAGATTCCCATCTCACCTCATCCGTTCACTCCACAGGTCTGCAGGAGTGGAGGAGCTCATGTACATCTGATAATCCCACAGGTGAGTATTGTGACATCACTTCCTCTCTCTGCTTTGATTTGCTTCACTTCAGCCCGTCCAGACGCTTCAGCAGATCCTGTCGTGTTGGACGGAGCAGATTATTCTTAATCGCTGCAGTGTCGCTGCCAAATTCCAGCTTTGCTTGATTTTTTTTTATGAGTAAAATACAAACGATAAGTTGTAGAATTACAGCAGTGACAGAATCTGAATCATGTTTGTAACACAAACAAATGAGGTTGAAGCTTTCGTATATGCAAGCAAAAGACGTGATTTACAAGATATTGAATAACTTTTGAACCTTCATGGTTATTGATGGATATGAGGTCGCAGTTCCGACGAGCCTCTTGGTGTGATCGTTGCTCTTTCGCAGGCTGAGATCTCTCCTGGAATATCAGCGTCTCACTGGAGATTATGTAAAAGTAATCCATCCTGATTAATCCAAAACTGAGGCTTTCTGCCGTTATTAGATCCATTTTCCGTTTGGAAAAACAACTGATGGTCGCCATTTTGTTCTTCATCTATTTCATCTCTCTTCTGACAAAAATATAATAAAAAAATATTATATATTTTATGGCACGTCTGAACCTCCTGACAAAAAGTCCTGTCTTTGTGAATCATCCGAAAAGAACTATTGCATTGGTTTGGAACAATAATCACAGATCGACGATAAAAGAGTGGACAAGACAAGGATGACATATATTAAAACGTAAACATGTTTTTCAGAGTATTAGGAGACCAGTCATTCAATAAATTAAAGATTTGTATCTAACATGATCACGCCTGATGGAGCAGCGAGGATGAACGCAGACCCCAAACGATAACATTCTTCTGATTATTTTTTACTTTTTTGGCCAAGTTGTAGTTATTAACCTGAATAAGACTTCTACTACACACGTATTAGAAACATCTAACTTTAATTTGGGAAGATTATCTTCAGAAAAGATGGTAAGAGTACTTTTGTTCTGAATTCGTTTATGTGTGTGTGGTTTTTTTTGTGTGCGCACACTGGTAGATAGATAGATATATAAGTGCATGTATGCAGTTTTTTCTTCATTTATTGTTTTATGTTTGGACAGCAGCTAAATTTCATCATGATTCAGTAACACTTAATCCATTTAATCTAGTAATTTATAAATAAGTTTGGAGAGTTGTATGATTGTGATCATTAGTGTGTTTGGTTTGAATTCTTTTCCTTCTTTGTGTCTTTCAGCGTCACAGTTTTTATGATTTCATCGTCACCAAAGCCAGAGGCACATCTGGTGAGTAAACACCTGCAGTCTCCAGCGATTCCGTGCGAGAGTCGTGGTGAACTGGTTTGAGAGGCTGTTTACTAGGTTTTTGAACTCTTTATAAGAAACACTTGTGAACTGATGATTAATCCAACAAGCAGCAAAGCTGCTGCACCAAAGATGAGAAGTGAACAAGACTTGACTTTTGCACTGTGAAGTTGTATTTGTGGAGGTTTAAGAGACGGCAGTTCATTACGTTCTGTTTCTATCAGCTGCTCTCATTTGACTCACAGTTTTAAAGAGTTTTTACTTCTGCACGTCGATGTAAACACAACGTTCAGGATGCAGACAGGATTTCTTCTTAATCTTAATTTCCTTCACTTTTCATTGCAGCATGTAATCCTGTGTGTCGGCTGAAGAAATCTTAACTTAAAGATCATTGAAGTGTTGATTAGTTTCTTCTGCACCGACGTCTCCGTGCTTTGAGATGTCTTCCTCTATATAACAGTGATCTTCCTCGGGTCCCGCATACTTTGATTACAACAGAACCATGCAGCAGTTTAATCTGAATATCAACCAAACATTTTGTGATCAGAGACTTGTTTTCTTTCCCACAGGGCCGCTGTTCAGTTTTGGCGTGCACAACGCCACTGTGGAGAAAGAGCAGGTGAGCTGTGTGAAACACGTAGGAGACCCGCAAAGAGGAAACTGAAAAGGAAAAGTGATGAATGATCAGCAGACGAGTGTGCTCAACGTTTGCCTGCTCTTTAGACAGGGTTGCCGCGGGAGTCTTAAACATATTGAATTTACAAATCTGCATTTAATACCTTGAAAAAGTCTTAAAAAAAGGTATTAAATTTGGTCTAAATGTAAGTTTTGCTGCCAAATCTTTTTCACTGTATTGTGTTTAAAAGTGTGTTTAAATGATCAAGTTGCAATGAAAGTAACATCACTTTACCAGGTTACAATTAGGAACCAGTTAGCGTTGACTTTTGCCCCGTTTCCACCGCACATAAAGTGCAATGATGGAACGGGATGGTCGGGTGCGGTTCGGGTTTCCACCGCAAGAATTGTCGATTTTACGTAAATAACCGCTCCAAAGGTTGATGCTTTTCTGTTGGGGTACTCAGGACGACAGAACGAGTCTGATGTTGACGAGCCGTCTGCTGATTGGTCAGTGTTTTACTACACTGACCACTACTGTTTTACTTTATGTTGTGGCGTCCCTCAAGGTTCTGTTTTAAGACTTTTACTTTGAATGATATTTGTAGTGTACCAAAAATATTGAAAATGGTCATTTTTGCAGACGATACAAACTAATTCTGCTCAGGACAGGACCTCAAGCAGTTAATTTCGAAAGAGGAAATTGAGCTGAATTTCTTTAAAAAATGGTTTGAGCTGAATAAGTTTTCTCTAAATGAACAGAAAACAACATTTATGATTTTTGGATCCCATGAGAAAAACTCTAACATAAAACTGTGTATGAATAGAACTGAAATAGAGTTTTTGAAACTAAGTTTTTGGGGATAATAATAGATTATCAACTATGTTGGAAACCACATGTACAGTACGTTAAGTCTAAGCTATCAAAAACCATTGGTCTATTATATAATACTAAAACTTTACTGAACATAAAATGTCTACATATATTGTACTCCTCTCTTGTGCTACCCTACTTATTATATTGCTCAGAAATCTGGGGGAATGCTTGTAAAACATACCTAGACCCAAACGTTAAACTACAGAAAGAGCAATTAGAATAATAAATAATGCAGGATTCTGGGAATCAACAAATCGACTCTTTATAAAATCCAAACAATTAAAATTATGGATTTAGTTAAGTTAAAACTGCTGGAAATTATGTTTCGTGCTGTAAATGGGAGCCTTCCCAGGAGCATTCAATCCTTCAAATTAAGAAGAGGACATTATAATTTAAGAGGTTTGCTTCAGTTTGAAATACACAAAATAAGAACCAATGTCAAACAAAGGTGTGTTTCAGTTGTTGGGGTGAAATTATGGAACGATCTTAGTGATTATTTTAAGTTAATCTATTCTCTGTTAAAATTCAGAAAGTCTCTAAAATGCAATATAATTAATACATATCGGTTATGTGAATACTCAGTGCAGTACATTTCCTTAATTGAAAAAAAAAAAAACATTTCCAGAAGGTTATAGATGAAGGTAAGCATAATGGCAAAAGTTTGTTTATTGTTGTTGAGTTGATGTGATGTACAGGGTGGGCTGAAAAAAAAAAGAAGCATTGCTTCTGCCCAAACCCTTTTTTGGTTGTGTCTTTGGTGGGAATATACGATTGTTAAATGTAAACAACCAAAAATAAAACTTCCTTATTGTGAAACAATGTACAATGGAATTGGAGAACTGCTCCTCTCACAATGCAAATGAAGAAAATGGAAAAAAAACATAAACAAATAGTGCATGAGACTGATGAGTCAACAAACACTTGGACATTGTGACAAAGTCGTCCTCTAGAATTTGCTTCAGTGTCACACAGGAACAAAAAGCTGTGTTACATAAGGAGGCGTGTTGGCGAGGAGAAAGAATTACGACGACTTGCATTTTTAGAGGGCAGAGCTCATTTACCCGTGGTAGGGTTTCCTTAGGGGGGCATATGCAGGGATTTAAAACATGGACAGATGGTCGGACTGACCCAGGTGTGGTAGTGGTCAAGCCCTGTAGCCCATCTTGATGTTTGAGAAGACCTTGTCCAGTGTATTAGCTCCCCTCGTAGCACACTTTACATGCTGGTGGAATTTAAGGAGCACTGTGTTGAGGTCTGCATGATGAAAGTCCCCTGCGATGATGTGCACAGCCTCAGGATTTATGCTCTGCTGCCTGCTAATGTTGTCATACACCAGCCCAGTGGCCGAGTTAGCATTAGCATCAGGTGCAACGTAAACAGCAGTACTCATGACCACGGTGAACTCCCTCGGAAGGTAAAAGGGCCTGCATTTAACAACAACATACTCCAGGTCCAGGGAGCGGTGAGGGTCTATGGTTGTTGTATTTGTACAGCAGCTGTTGTTGACTGACTCTGAGCCCCCCCTCCTCTGCTCTTACCAGAGTCGGCTGCTCTGTCATGCCGCTGTGCTGTGTAGCCTGCTGGCTCGATAGCCGAGTCCAGGATGGATGAGTGACGCCAGGTCCATTGTTTTGCCTTTTCTATTTGAAGGGATACGGTGCTCATATGCAGTTGAAGCACAAGCACACACATCTAGTAGTACTGTAGTTATCTTTACAGTTATCAGTGTGGACGAGCTATAACAATAAAATAAAGTAATGCCTGACTTTGGGAAGAAAAGAAACACGGAAACATCAAGGCATATGTGCTGTCTAATAGAGGGGAAACAACGTGGACCAGACAGGAAAGATAAGTATAATTGTAATGTATTAGTTTGAAATTTGTATTGTGGGGCACGAAAAAAAGCGGCAAAACGTGTCCCTGAACACGAATCAGGTGTTATAAATGGGGTTGAAGGAGCGTTCAGACTTCTTCTTTTCTTTCAAAAATGAAGATTACCAAACGGATATGGAAAGTGCTGACTGTGATTACACTCCAGTTTTCACAATTTTCACAAAGTACAGTAACGAGGAGATGATTTGATTCTCCCACTGCGATTCACTTAATGTGTCTGACCATTAACCCTTATTAAATCCTGCATACTGGAGCTAATATGACTTGATACCGTGATAAATTTGGTTGATTATGTGCAAATGGCCATTAACGCCCTGTTGCAACAATGACTTTCTCTGTACAATGCAAATGTAGGGTCGCTATGTTCAGTTTGGGGTTTAGACATGTTTCATTAGTTACTGATGGATTCATGATCTCTGGCCACCGGGATCTGTAATGAACTGCTGCTGCTGGTGTTTGGTTCATTCCAGATCAACTGGTCCTGAAGAGTGGACACCTGAGGATTTACTGTATTAGATATAAAACCACACTGATATTTTTGGTTTACAACCAAGGTCACTGAGGAAAAAAAGACCAGAGCAAATAGTTAGGAAGGTAATTTCTTAATTAATTGTAAAATCAGTGAAAAGAGTCCTGCCGTTGTTTATTGTTTCTAACCTATATGTATTTTATTCATTTAAAAAAAGTGAGCCAACATTTTTTGGGTGATAAAGACTTGACAGAATTCTGACTACTGGACAGTTTCTTTGTGAAAGAATACTTTTACATACATAGTGCATGTAGTTCAGAAAATAGGATCCAAAAAGATTTGAGACAACAAAGCAGGATTGTTCAGCTTTTATAATTATAAAACAGCTTGACATCTTTGAATCGTTCCATAAAAAGATCACTGTTTCAAGTCCACTGCTTCCATGAACGAAGGCAAAGAACAACCAGTAGAAAAAGAAAAGAAAAAGTCAAATATAATAGAAACCAGCCAGAGCTCAGGAACTGATTGAAAGCTTGGAGGACAGCAGGTACTGTATACATTCATCTGGAGTTCATCTGTTAACAGTCCCTCACATGAGCAGGACGCACGGCAAGAACAACGCGGGGAACACGAGCACATAAACAACACGGACCACAGGTGGAGGCCGTGTGGACGCAGGGCAGCATTCCATATATCGCCTCACAAGTCAAACACCAACACATCGTTTGCATAAATAAAGTCAATGATGACAAGAAGAGATGAAGTGCGAGAGTCGTTAGAGGAAGGTGCTTTGGCACGTTTGCGGTCTCACAGTACTGCGATAGATCAGGTCTGAGTGACGGTCAGGTCACTCTCTCAGCTGCTACAAGGAAACTTCCACAATCTTCCTCTGAAACCTCATTTATTGTGAGCCACATTGAAAACATCAAATCTGTGACCAGTTTTTGTGCTTTTTACCTGAAACACCACTGAGCTGAATGAGTCTTAACCCATGATTTGTTTAGTTTTATTCTACTTTAACTTCATGTTAAATCTTCTGGGTCTGTGGGAAACTGTTGAGTAGCTTGTTTAAGGACAAAGCTCAGTCCACTGACATTTATGGACGTGTGTGTTCATGAAAAGTCCCTTTATCTGATTCCCAAAGTATTTATGAAACATTTGCATTAGGAGGTTGTCTAATCTCAGATTAAACTACAGCATCACTGGATGTCATTTTGATTTTGTGAGACATTTTTTTTCATAAACTCCGAAATGGAATATTTTGTCACTGATAAAAGTCGTAATATTAACTGTTGAATTCACAAATGTAGTTTCCCCACCAAATTACCCGTGTTGAAGATGTTAGGACTAGTATAATATGGATTATTTCAGTGACTTTCTTTGGGTCATCAGACGTCACCTCTAAAGCTAAAACATGAATATATCTTCTCCTCACTTTTTCATTTCGGAGTACTGGTTTCACAACTGTAATGTTGTAATATTCTGGCATAGCTTGATGAAACCCATTGACGCTGTAACAAGTCAATATATCTGCATGGAAAGTGACACATTTCACCATCAACAATGCACAATGCTTCCAGAAAAAAACACTGATTTCATTTGACCACTCGAAACACTGCTATGTAACCTTACTTCAAAAGATTCTATCCAAATGTAGTTCTGTAAAGTGCAGCTATGCATTTTCTGTGGAGGAGAGCCATTACTACTAAGATGGCACAGCAGTGGTTCACAACCACTGGGGACATGCCAGACATCACAGGGCTCCAACGTTTTGCAATTAGATTAGCAAATACATCCATCCAGCTACGTCAAACTTCACGGGATGCTGGAGCCGATCTCAGCTCATTTTTGGGCGAAGGCATGGTTGACCCTGGAAAGCTCAGCTGTCCATCGCAGGGCAAACAGAGAAACTGATCATCGAAAACACGGAGACACTTCACAGTCATCCACAAATGCATTTTTGAAAGGAGGCCAGATCTCAACTTGGGACTGGAGACCTTTTTCACTCTGAGGCGATAGTGCAAGCAACGGTGTGGCCGAAAGAAGAAAAACACACACGTTGTGAATGTGGAGCACATGAAGGAAACTTCACTCTTCTGCTGCTTCTGTATGTTGGTAAGGGTGAACAAGTCCAGCAGCTTTTGGCTTCACTGTTTTGGCACATAAAATCATGAAGAGGGGGTCTGCAGCCTCCCTAGAGGCTGGTGAGCTCCAGGAAAACACGCTGGGAACCACCAGTCTATTACTTATAGATTATAAATGCATTGACAATTCTTCCCAATAGTGCTACTGTTAAATGCAAATTGCTGACTGGCCACATCTCGCTTGGTCATACGTCTAATAATCAAAAATACACATGTGCTTTTCAGACAGAAAATATATTTGTGCTGCAGTTCTGTGCCAAATACTTCCTATTCCCATTAATGTATTATCCACAGTGAGTCCCACTTCACATTTTCTGTTGTTGCGATATTGATAACTTTTTTAAAACAGTGACAGAGTGAAAACATATTTTAAGAAAAATACAAAACAAATGAAATCCCTTTCAGAGCCTTTGTGTCCAGGCTCAGGTGTCCAAAACAGTTTGTGACGGTTTGAGGGATCCCAGGACATCAGTGGTTGTGGACCTACAGGAGTTTGGAACGAAGACACTAAAGTGCCAAACAAGAACTCAACATCCACCCAGATGGCATTTCGAATTCTCAGAGCAACAACGAGAAATGTCCCGGGTAAAATGTAACCATCACTGAAGAACTCTTTAGTGAGAGGGTTCGAATCCCACCCTCTGCCAAGTGCACGGTTCAGAAACCCACTGAGCAAAGAGTGGCACAAGACGTCATCTCTACACTTCCAGAAAACGTCCTCAGGAGAAACAGAAGGACGTCTTTCCTGGAAATTGCATAAATGTATTTTTCTGGACGGGATATGAATGTGAAATATGCAAGGTTTACAAAAGTATTGTAAGAACCACATTGTTGGTCTGGTGCGGGGATCTGCCACCTGCAGCCCCGGAGCCACATGTGGCTCTTTAGCTCCGCAGTAGTGAAACTTTTTCAAACTAACTCTTAACTTTTGGCTATAAGGGAATTTTAAAAACAAAGTTACAAGTGAAATGAGAAAAAAAGATTGGGCAAACCACAAAAAATGGGGAGAAAAATTACTTGGGGGGGGGGGGCTAAAAATTACTAGGTTTTCAAAAAGAAAAAAAATTGGAAAGAAAAACATGCACAGCTGCTTCAAAAAGCCAAATATGGTTCAAACTGCTAAAATGTCAAAATTGTCTTCAAAAAAATTCCAGAAAAAGAGTAAAACTGCTAAAATCGAATGCAAAAATAGTTCAAAAGTAATGAAATGTTCCTGGATTGTAATCCAAACTTCATAAATGCAACATGAGAAACACATTTTGTACATGTTTCAAAACTATTGTACCTATGACATTTTATAAACTGTCTTAGCCTCATTTTAAAGGTTCGACATGTTCTGTCTTCCCTGAGGAAGCCATCTGGAAGTATAGCGACGATGTCTTGCAGACATGTTGTGGTCTCAGTGGGAAGCTTTTGCCTCCGCTCTCTTGTGAAGTTGAAGTTTGTGAAGTACACAATATTGTTTCTGCCGCCATATGGAGAGCAACGCTATCAGGCAGCAATAAGTTGCCTGAAGATGCTTTAAAACTGCTCAGTCTCTCTTGTTTGGAGACAGATGTAAAGATCCAACATCACATGTTTGATAAACCCAGAGTAAACACTTCCACACACAGCCGGAGATCAGAACCAACCTCTGAACCTACACCCACTTGTTTTAACACCAACTGCATTCTGGCGAGATGGGTTGATGTTAATATAGTGTTTGTACTGCATCGTATGCTCAAAGGAGAAAATGAAAATTCTGTTGGTCTTAAACAAGAAACAAACAAAAGTTCCAGCGTTGCATGTTATTTGCTGGTAAACATGGTGATGAAGCATCTTGTTGGAGTGGCATGTCAGCAGCAGAGGCAGGGACTGGAAGAGAAAGAATAACAGCAGCCGAATGCAGAGCAGCCGTCCGAACCCCCGTGACAAGCAGCTCCACTGCCTTTCAGCACAACGGAGAAGTGCAGTGATTGTCTGTGAGTCATTCACCTGAAGCATGAACACTAAACATCTCGGGGGGGAAAAAGCCTTTTCATACTCCTGCAGAAGCAGGAACTTTGTTCTCTTTCCAGGAACTGTGAGAACAAAACAAAGTCATTTTGTATGAATATGATTCCTCACAAACTTTAAAAAGATCTAATGTAAATTTAGGCGTTACAAGCCAGGCCATGGGCAGCTTGTGGCATGCAAGGCATGCTGGGAGACAGAGGTCAATGTGAAGACTGATTGAAACAATTCATAAGCTTCAAGTTCTTTAAAGGTTTGCTGGGCTCTGCAGTGAACTTTACTTGGACAATATGACTCCTGACTTCGAGACCGCCAAACGATCTTCTGCTTTCTAGGCAACGCTTTTTATGAGGAACTGACTCCAGTGAGAGAATATTTAAAAATTCATACAGTTTCACTTTGTCTCCAGTTACTGGAAAGAAGACAAGTTCATGACTTGAGCAGGAAAATGTGCTAAAATAGAAGCAGTGGGGCTTTTCTCAGAAGAAAAGATGATCTGGCTTCATTGTTACAGGATATCAGACCAATGGCTTCATCTGTGGAGGGAAAACAAAGCAGTGCGACGTTCTTGCAGCACAAGTGAAGGAACAGAAGAAGAATTAAAAGTGACGACGTTGTGGAAATGCTCCACACACCACACGGGTTTCAGGTGCTTCATTGGCTTTCGATGACAAACGATATATAATGACAATAAGAAACAAGAATGTCATCACACAACATTCTTGGAATCGTTTTTTTAAAAATGCGATTAGTTTTCAGATGTCAGCGACGACGGCTCGTCAGCGACGACCGGTCGTCATGATCTGGCATGCACGTTGACGATGACGCCATCCTCCGGCAAGTTTTTGACGGGCAGGTCGCTGAGCGCTCCGGTTCCATGGTCTGTACTCTGGAAGCTGCTCTGCGGAGAGTCTGGAGGAGGCTTGTACAGGATGCTGGCTACCAGGAACAACAGCGTCCCCAAAACCTGCAGCAAAGGACCGGATGGAGGAAGAGTGTGAGAGCCAGAAAAACTGCACACAAAATGATGATAAACATTTGAAAAAGTCAATAGCAACAATCAGAAGACTTTACGAGACAAAACATGAAGGACTCTTTCAGTAAATCAATAAGTCAATAAACAATAAATCAATATTTTTCATATTTTTGAAGATAAATTTCACTAATACTTGCCACTTAACATCACGATAATGAAACAATCTCATAGACACGAGATGAACACCAAACAAACAAATCAACACCTGTATAACAGGGCTGTCCAACACAGTTTAGTTCAGGGGCCACACGGGCCAGACCAGTAAAATAGTGAAATTATAACCTTTCAATTCAGACCTTAAAGTTTTTCTTTGTTAGGGTTAGTATTGAGTATAGGTGATGAAAATGTCCATATTTACACAAAAAACTAACCGTTACTATGGAAAATGAAAACAATCCCAAGTTAGATAGATAGATAGATAGATAGATAGATAGATAGATAGATAGATAGATAGATAGATAGATAGATAGATAGATAGATAGATAGATAGATAGATTGTTCGTTCAGGGTGGGCGCTGGACTCCACCAGGGCTGCGCCTTGTCACCCCTTTTGTTCATGATCTTCATGGACAGGGTGTCAAGGCGCAGCCGGGTTCATGAGGGTGTCATGTGAGGGTGTCATGTGAGGGGCCAGAGGGTGACATGTCTGCTCTTAGTGGATGATGTTGTCCTTTTGGAGTCGTCACATGAGGGCCTCCAGCGTTCACAGTTGGTTCACGTCTGAGTGTGAAGCGGTTGGGATGCAGATCAGCACCTCCAAATCTGAGTCCAGAGCCCTCTCACGGAAGAGGATGGCATGCCCTCTCCAGATTCACGAGTGATGGGAGGAAGATCATGAGATTGGCCACAGGTTCAGACAGGCGGCTGCAGAATTGAAGTCACTGTACTGGACCGTCGTGATGAAGAGGAGCTGAGCTATAAAGCAAAGCTCTCTGTTTACCGGTCGGTCCACATCTCCACCCTCACCTGTGGTCATGAACTTTGGCTCATGACCGAAAGAATGAGATCACAGGTACAAGCAGCCGAAATTAGTTTTCTCCGCAGGGTGGAGGCGTCACTGAGCCACTCACTCTGTGAGTGAGTGAGTGAGTGAGTGAGTGAGTGAGTGACTGTGGCCTCACCTTGTAGATGATTCCAGCTACCAGTGTGTACAGGCTCATGGTTTGGTTGTGGTACAGGTAGCAGGAGCCCTTCTCGCCACACTGATCCTCCCACAGCAGGCAGGACAGGTCGATCAACGAGCCGAACGCGATGGGTCCGGGAATACTGCCTGAAAGAGAAACAGACTTCAGGAAATTTCCCATGGGAGATGGTTCCAGGTTCACATGAGGAGAAATAAAAGAAGCATTACCGAGGACGCGCACCACGATCCACTGAATCCCGAGAGCAAAGGATCTCTGACTGTCAGGAACACACCTATGAAGGAGAGTCAGTCAGACAGGAAGAGCTTTTACTATTAAATTCCAGACAGTTTGGCATTTTTCTCACAGCTCAATATGCTGTCTTTCCAACTTTATTTTCTTTTTTTTTCATGTTGTGCTATAATTGCTTTTTCAACCTCTTCAACTGGTGCACACTAAATCTGCCTTAATGTTCTGGACTGTGTGTAAAAAGAAATAAACCTGCAGTCGTAACAGACGCCAGGTCTGATCAATCTTGTTCAAAATGTGGTCACCTACCTGAGTGTGGCGGTGAGAGCTGGCATGCTGCAGAGGAAGGTGAAGAAGATGATGATGAAGAGCAGGCTGAGGAAGGCCGGCATGTGGTGGCAGGAGCTGGGACACTTCCCCGACCGAGCCAAACCCTCTTCGCCCCAGGTCTTGTTCCACATCACGCAGCTACAGCCAGAGTACACCTGCACACGCACACACACACACGAACAGCATTGCAAATCAAGTTCTCTGCACATGAGGAAGAATTAAGGAAGTACAACTTCAGCATCTTTTCCACCAGAAAAGAGAAAAAAGTAAATTCCTGTATTGTGACTTGTTTGGGGACATTTTTCAAACCGGCTGCCAAGGTGGACGTTTTCTTTCACTGGGTACTCTCCATTGTGTTAATGTTTGTATCGTAATGTTCTCTGCACATGTGTATTTGTGGTTTCATTGCAAAAACCAGCAACATCACCACCTCGTGGCCTGACTACATAGTTTTCAGTGTGTCTGCCGTTGCCGTGTAAACGGCAAACTTTTCTGAAACAAACGATGGGTGGTCAGTTGGAACATTTGAAGTAAAACGGTGTGAAGTTACAGACAGGTATGAGTGAGTGAGTGAGTATTGTCCTTCTCTCTGTTTGGGCTCATGGAGCTACCTGCCCAATGACCATGAGCTGGATGGAAGACGTACAGAACTGAAATCAAGACATTCTTTTGGAGCTTTTCAAATGTTTCTTCTATAGTATAACTATCCTGGTGCATAGTTGTAGTTTAACAGTGTAACAGTGGGTTAGGTGTACCGTTAATGATTAACATTACGCTGTGACATACACCAGGCAAAGAACTCAGTTACATTTCACCATGCGTATGTTAGGATCTAGCAGACTACAGAAAAACACTGTAGCCCCCATGCATCAGCTCTTCCCCCCTTCCCTTCTCACTGACTGCCCCCATGCTCTCAGTCAGTCACGGATTGGTTGGGACCCCCAGGATTCGACACCTTGGAATGCCCCCATCTTATCAAAAGCCTGTGGAGAGATTCATCTCCCTCTTCTTTGTTCCTGCTCTTGGAGGAGGTGAGTTTCTGGGAGCAGCTTGTGAGATTACAGAGTTAAAAAATAATACACAGGGGTTTGTTTCAAAGTGCGTCTTTATTCCTATTAACGTGACGAACATACAGCACAAGTTGTCGCGTGCATGAACTCTCAACTCTGCCCTCTGAACTCCCCGTCACCGACACGCCAACAATCAACGTATCGATACACGGGCCAGCCACATGTAAAGTAGTGCCGTAACAACACATCTCCCCTTCTTTGAGTTCTGTTAAGACATGCTGGACACAACTTAATCTGTAATAGTAAAATCTAACCTGGGCATTCAATAAACTCAGTAACACTGTGCATTAGCTGTGGAAGAGCCATCAGGCTGTCCAACTCCTCACTGGGGGGAGGAGGTGACAGAGGACAGAAAGGAAGTAGCAGTAGCCGCCATCCACCTCATCCACCTCACCATCCTACATCTCACATACCATAATGCAAAACTGTGCAATACATAATTGTCAGTTCACTGCAAATGATCATACTTGTGCAATAATTCTGTCTGTAACCACAGTGCGATTTAACGTTCGGCCACTTTCACTCCTATATTTTGTGAGGAGTCTTATTCTTTTTGCCATTTCTATATTTAGTTAAGTTAGGGTTAGTTAAGAGTTTATATTATTTTCTGTACTAAATTTTGGTAGGAGTTTTATTTATTCTTTTTGCCATTTCTATATCTAGTTAAGTTAAGGTTAGTTAGGAGTTTATATTGTACTTTGTACCTTTTGTACCTTTTCTGTAACTTATCTCTGTTGTCCTCTGTGTGCTGCTCCTCTTTTATTAAGCTGCTATAACTCAAATGTCCCTGACGGAGTCATCCCAAGGGATAAATAAAGCAAAGTCTAAAGTCTAAAGATTTCTAAATCAGTGTCACGTATTGCATATTTTTTAAAGTTGAACATCTCTAGTCTGTTACTCATTCTACATTGCCAGTTCCTGAACTTTGTGAGTCATAACATTTGCATCAGAACACAATCTTTACTTGTGAAAACATAAAACATTTTTTAACAGGCTATCTACTACTTGAACATTTCACTTGATATTCTATGTACTGATTCCATATTTGACTACACATAGTTTCCATATCTATCAGGTGGATTCACCACTCTGCCACTGCTTCTCAGAGTCTGTGGAAACACTGGTTCAGTGACAGGTGCTTGATCTCTTTGTGTAAATGTGTCAGGTAAGTCAGTCTGAGTGTGTCTCTCTGTTTGTGTGTGCATGACGATCCACTGGTGCCCATCCTGGCAGGGGAGTTGGTGTGGCTTCTAGAATGGGTCGGAGGTTGTGTCTGTTTCTCCGCAGTTCTCCGTGCTCGTTCTGAACAATGTACGACTGAGGAGTGTGGCACTTCTGCACCACAGTAGCAGGTTTTGGCCATCCCGTCTCATTGTCCAGCTTCACTAAAATAAGGGTTCCAGGCTGGAGTTCAGACAAGGGTTTGTTTTGTACCTTGAGTTGTACTTCTGGGTGAAGCGCAGCTTTGTGCGACTGTCAGTCTGCTGTACTTTCTGAAGATCTGGACATGCTGGCTGCACTTTCACCTCCAAGGTGGGAAGTGTAGTGCGAATCTGTCTACCGAGCATCAGCTGTGCAGGGCTTGCTCCTGTTACCTGCAGTGGTGTGGCCCTGTATGATAACAAGGCTAAGGCAGGGTCTGTCTGTCTGTCCGAAGATCTGTTTAGCCGCCTGCAAAGCCCTTTAGCTTCTCCGTTGGCCTGTGCATAGTGAGGGCTGGTCGTTGTGTGTCTGAAATCGAACTTGTTTGTGAACTCAGCAAAAACAGTTCCTGAAAATTGGGGCCAATTGTCAGTAATCAGTTTGTTTGGGCAACCCCATCTGGAAAATATATGCTGCAAAACTGGCGATGGTTGCAGTGGCAGACATATTGGTGAAGTGAGCAATTTCGATGTACCTTGAAAAGTAATCCACTACAATAAGAAAGGTCTCTTTTTTCTGATGACAAATGTCTGCTGCCACCTTCTCCCATGGGCAGCTGGGGAGTGGTGTGCAGATCAGTGGCTCTCTCCTCTGAGTAGATGTGGTTGCTTGGCATATACTGCATGTACTAACAGTCTCTTGTATGCGTTTGCCTATACCGGGCCACCACACACTACATTTAGCTCTCTCACGGCACTTCACAATTCCTTGGTGGATCATGTATGCATGCTTGTATCTCAGTTCTCATGCTCTGAGGTATCACCATTGCGTTGTTGTACAACACTAGCCCTTGTGAGATTGTCAAGTGGTCCCGGTGTGCATTGTAGACTATTATCTTTATCTTTTAGCCCACGTTACCTAGGCCTTGAGCAGGTCAGTCAGCGGCTTGGTGACTTCTGACAGGTGGCGGAGATACCTGCCAAGGTAATGAATCATGCCGAGGATTGTCCGGAGTTTGTGTATGTTGGAGGGTGGCTGGAACTGGGTAATAGCCTGGACTTTGGTCATGTCAGGCCGAATTCCTTCCCCGTTGATGTTGTGGCCCAAATAGTTGAGTCATCGTCGTCGCAGTACACACTTGCCGTGGTTCAGCTTCAGTCCCGCCATCTCTAGTGTGCTGAGGGTGTTCTTGAGCCACTTCTCGTGACATTCAGCAGTCTTAGCATATATCGAAATGTCATCCATGTATGCAGAGACTACCGGAGGCTATGGAGCCTGTTACTGCGCATGCGCATCTCTCCCCCTCCCTTCCTGTTGAAAATAATTCCTTCCACTCATCCACCTGTAAACAAACATGGCGGACTCGTAGTGGTATGACTCACGGTCCATTTTCTAGTTTTCTAGTCCATATCAGTAGTTTAATAGTTGAGACTCTCCCCTGATAGCATCCGATGCGTCATCAGTCCATACGAATGTCGGGTTCTCTCCTTTTTGTTCACGTTTATAGCGTATTGTTCTCTGCACACAAGTATGGGTAGTTTCGTTACAAAAACCAGCAACAGGTCTGGCATACTAACTACATCATTGTCAGAGTGTCCGCTGCTGCAGTGTAAACACACTCCTTTTTCTCAACGGATTAGGTGTCGTCACGTGAAACGGTGTCATGGAAACGGGGCCTTACCTCACAACCCTACACATATCAAATCAAAGACAAAATCACACATGTAACTGAGCACCATTTGACGACTCTAGATGTTTTACAAAGCAAATCACATTCACATAAACTCATTTTGAAAATGTTCCTTTAACAGAGACACAGAGGAAGCAGATGCTAAAGACAAGCTTCCATGTTCTATTGTTGTATTGTCCAGCACATGGTCGAGACCGAGGACAGCCTTGTTGCCTCTCTGATAACCATCATTCTCAATGGAGTTTATCGTGATCAGCCATTTTGTTTTGGAGTTCCATCACTCATCACACTCCTCCTCCACCCCCCTTTCTCTCTCTCTCCACATGCACACACATACCTACACACACCAAGCTGTATATAAGTAGTTAGAATCTGTGTTTTGTTTGTTTTCATAGTAAATAGATATCATTTTTGGAATTATACTTGCTGTCTTATTAATGAGCACAAAGGTGATTGAAATGTCGACCTCTTCTGTGTCAAGAACTCCAAAATCCTTCAAACTTTACTGTTAATTCTTGTAATTGTAATTAATTTAACTATTAATTAAAATTCCAAATTAATTGTTTGTATAGCTTATGAAACTGATATAACTGAATTGGCTATAATTTTCTGTTAAACAGGTGGTGCTCCAGAGGTATCTGATACAGATTAGATTAGATTTTCAATAAAATAACTAATGACTAACTTTGATAATTATGGATCATTATCGATAGCCAAACTGCCAAAACACTTTACATAAATGGTACCACGTGATTCTTATGTGGTAAGAAATCTTTACATACATATTTTGAGCAGTGATAAAGTTTTTTTCATTTCACAGTCTTTCTTAAACATCAAACAGACATTTGTAGAAAATTAAAGTTAACGATATATGATAGCTAGAAGCATTCAAATAAAACAACTAATGACTGAAGCAAAAAACAAACGTAAATTCAACAGAAAATTTTAAATCCATAAAGTCTTTATATTCTTGCACCAGCGAATTTATTCATTATCTATACAGACAGCAGGCATGTCCCATTCCTCAATTAAATTTTTCCCATTTGTCCCATGTGCTCATGTTCACCCTCATGGTTTCTCTCGGCAGTCAGAGGCGAAAGCGTCCTGAGCCGAGCGTGCGTGACATCTCACCTTTTTGCCTGTGAAGTGCTCGGTTTGGTTGATCGAGGTGCAGCCGGCGTGACATGGAGAGTAGTACGTGATGCCGTCAGCACCGCACACTGGATTGTACAGCTCTGTGACGCAGCTGCAGGCCGAGTTACAGCCCACCGTCAGACTCTGGTGCAGAGAGGAGCTGCGGACATGAGAGGCAGGGCTCAGCAACATGAAGTCATATCTGGACTCAATACCTGTTCCGAAGGCGCAGCGTGTCGGGTTTATCATACATGTTCTTGTACTGGTCCGGCTGCTGCGGCTCAGTCAGGTTGTACTGGTAAGGCATGCTGACTCCGGCCATGAGCACGTTGGGACAGTGGATGAAGAAGATGAAGATGGCGAGCAGGCTGACAATTGCACACACCATGCAGAAACGGATGATGCCTCGACAGCGCAGGTTCAACCTCTTCACGATGTAGCCACCCAGGAAGGTGCCGCCACCCCCTGCTGGCACCACCAGGTATCCTGGAGGGAAACAAACTGCATGAAGCTGCAATACAACATCAATTCAGCAGCTACAAAGAGGATGTAAACACCTTGAAGTGCCCGTGGTGATTCCATCTCTTGATGAGGGACCTACCAAACCATGTCGCAGCCTCAGACGCACTCATACTGAACTGTGACTCCAAAAACTTTGGGCCGAAGGTGGACATGCCGGCAATGAGGGTGGCCTCGGTCGCCCCTGCCAGGCACAGGAAGATGAAGGTGGGATTCTTTAAGAGAAGCAGCAAAGATCTGCAAGAAAGAGACTTGGTGAGGAGGAAGCAGTGTATCAAAACAAATCTCTTCTTCATTCAGGCAGTTTTGTAATAACAGTGCAGAAACGTTCCCTATGATCCAGTGTTACATAATGTAATCCACTTTAATCCCCACACAGGCAGCAGAAGAGATGATGACCCCACACTAGACTCTAAGCTGAATAGTAAATACTGTAGTAAACCAAAAAGAAGCAGGTCTGTGCCTCACAACAGGCCAGTCTAGGAGGGGTTAGGGTAACCTGATTACAACCCAGGCTCTCATTACATTTGAAATGATGTGATGCAATCAGACTTGTCAACATTTTCACTTTGCTGCTCAAACTCTCAAATCTCGATTTGACCACATGAGGAACGCATGAGAGCCCGCTGAGAGGAATCAGCAGTTTTAATATTAATGCAGAAACAACAAGAAAGAAATATGTTTGACATTTGCTGGGGCGAACCCACTCCCACAACCGCAAAGAAGAGAGGCAACAGGCCATAAAACAGCAGGAAGGAGACCACGTTTTTCTCAGAACAAAGAGAAAACTTGGTGAGCACATGGCTGAAAATGCCATTGGTCATGTGACCCCCCCAGACCCCTCCCATAAGCTGCAGCCCTGCACCTCACCGACAAGGGGCTTCACCCACTTTGCCACACCCAGAGGAGGAGACCGCCCTCCGAATCTGAAACCACCTCAAGGAGATTGGTCAAGGCGCAGCCAAGCGCTGCGGAGCGCCTGAATACAAAACCTTCACCCTGCGAGCCCCCTTCACTCCAAGGCAAACCAACATTGACCATAATGGGTCAGCTTCACAAGGAGGCAGGAGTGGACCCACAGAACCAAACCAAGGTTAAGCCCGCTGGATGAGCAGAACACAGTGTGGAGGACTTTTTCTTCTTTTCTTTTCTTTTTTTTGGATCCTTGGGATCAGCAGCATCCCTCCTCACTGCCTTAACAACACACAGCTTTCTATGGGAAGCTGTCCTTCAGTTCGAATCAGGCCCCACAGTTCTGGTTTGGGATGCCGAATCCAGACCTGGTAATGGACAAGTTTGTTGTTGTGTTTAAAATGCTCCAAGCCTCATGGTAAGTACTCTACCTTGGCATGTCTTTGACCGATTTGCCAAACTGAGGATCTGAGGCAGTGGTGTGGCTTCCGTCTTTCAGCTGGTGGGCTTCAGAAACCCTCGTGGCAACTAATTCCTGAGAGCCTGTGCAAAGACAAGATTCAAACCAAGGCCAAGTGTTGAAATGCTCTTCACACCCGTTCTGTAGCAACAGGAAATGTTTGGTACCTGGAAGCTGCCGTGGGTAGCCCAGGATGGGGATCCCAACCAGAAGAGAGGCGGCTCCTGTTCCGAGGAAACCGACCCACCAAGCTCCGACCCAATGAGGGCTCTCTGGAGTCATCTTAGTCCTGTGACACACGCACACACACACACACACACACACACACACACACACACACACACACACACACACACACACACACACACACACACACACACACACACACACACACACACACACACACACACACACACACACATTGTTCAAACCAAATACATTTTAATGATGAAGGTTGCATTGCATTATTTATTTTCTATAGGTTTGTGTTTATCATTTTCCCTCTTACAGGATTCACATTGAATGAATCTGCTCTACATTCTTTAAATCTATAAACCCATTGTAGTTTATTATATTATCTTATGATTCTCAAACATAACATTCCTATCCATTTTATTATAATTTAGGTTTCATTATACTCTAAGTTACTCTATTGTTGTTTATTCTACTGTTTTAAACTGAGATGTATTTATAATCCCACTTTTATCTTAAATTACTCTATTCAGTTCTATTGCATTATATCAAGATCTATTGTAGTCAGCTCTATGTTTTTATACAACACTAATTTCTGGTAGACTCAGGTCTACATTTTCACTCTACTGAACTCTAGTCTAGTCAGGTTGTTTCTGCTATACTTTACCCACCTACTTTACTCTACTTCCCTTCTATTCTAATTCTATTCTGGTAAATTCACTCTAGTTTGTTATCATTTGCTTGGTGTAAGTTGAGTGGATCTTTTCAGGCCTCGAGTGTTTAATCACACTCCTCCAATGTCTGTTTTATTCTCAGTTTATTCTGTTACACTCTCAAATGAGGACTTTTTAGTCCATTGCACCTTATTTATCACTTTGTTTTTCTTGTACATTATTTTGTACTATAAATATTTGCAAAGTTCTATTCTATCATATATTTAAAAGCTCTATTGTGTCTATGCATCTTTATTGAGATCCATTTTATTATATTCTGGAGAGCTCAATAATAAGCACTTCTATTACACTTTCAGGATTTTTTTATACTGTTACTGTCGTCAGCAGTAGTTCATCATCTCTGGGTCTTCCTCTCAGTCAGTTCTGTTCCACTTCATCATATTTTATTCTTATCCATCCTATTAGCTTGTTTTGACCACTGAGAATTCAAAGTATTTCTTTTTGCTAGTTTCTGTAGTGGAACTGTGTTACATTGCTGTCAATATGAATTTGTGAAACACTGAGATACGAAACATGAAGGATTGGAGTTTGATCTGCCACAGCCTCAATCTGTAAATCTGGTTGGTCTCTGTTCAGAATGCTAGTTCTGTCCTGTCATGTCACACTCTTTTATATTCTCTTCTCTTTTCCAGCATCTCTTTCTCTTTTGCTCTGCTCAGCGGTAGAAGAAAACTCACGCCTGGTAGAGCTCGGTGTAGATGTTGAGGAAGTATCCGCCCAGCAGGTAGCCTGCGGCCGGACCCACAATGGCAGCTGTGTAGAAGATCCCTGGGGGGAGAGAGAGACCACGAGGGTGTGTCAGTTCAGCCGCCACAGCGCCTACTTCCTGTTTCCTACTTACTTCTTCCTGGCCTCCAGATTAAAAGGACTCAATTGTTCTGAGCTGTGTTCTATAAAGCAAATGAGACAAACTGGGCCTGCAGAGAGAGACTGAGTTCATGTTAGGTGTCATTAGATGACTTTGAAACGCCCTGCTTGAGCTAAATGGAGTCATTCAGTAAAACGGCTGATCTGAATTCAATTCTCTTCTCATAAAAGCAACAGATGTTCAGTCATAATCATTTTGGATTATTAGCATTGATAACTGGAGTCAAGTGTTGGATCTTACAGGGGAGGAACAGAAACAGGAAGGAAGAAGGACAAATAGAAAGGAAGTGTAACAACCATCTTTCAAATAGTCTTGAAAACGTTCTTCTATGTAAACGGTTCAAATATTGATCTGATCTGCATTTTGGTCACATACTATATATCATATATTTCTAATACAGACAAACACAATGCACCTAACCTCATAAAATTCGATCACTTAATGCTTGTATTCTTCTCAGACATTAAACCTTCAGAGTTCAATCGGAAAGTAGAAGAAACACATGTGAATCCTTGAACTGATGTTTGCAAAGTGAGTTCATTGAGGTCAGGAATGAGCAAACCTGGAGTGTAAGTAAGAAAAGCTGCTTTGACTGGAAGCTACTCACATTTTCAAGAAGCATCTGTTGATCTAAACACAAACTTTTCCAAAGACATTTGATAAATACATCACTATGTTCAGAAAAGGTTTGTGCACAAAGCGAACGGGTTAGGTAGAGTACTGTCATTTCATTCTGTGGCATGAACGACATTACATCTGAATAAAATCTACTGCATCACTTTTCGCAGAGAGAAACACATTGTTACGCCCCTCGGCCGGTGCCTCCTCTCCTCCTTCTCCTTCTCCTTTTCTTCTCCTTCTCCTTCTCCTTCTTCTCTCCTGCATCAGTGTCGGCAGCTGTTTGTTTGTGTACGTGATGTTTTGTGACACACCTCACCTCGGTTTAGGAGTTACTTGTAACTGGAAATTCTGTGCTGTGATCCCCTCTGTCCTGTGTGTTTGTGTTTCCTGAGCTTGTGGCCATTTTGCAATTAGGCACTGGCAGTAGCTGCTCTTTGAGAGCCGGTTAGGGTTCTTTTGGTTTCATTACCTATGTGTAAAAAGGAAGGAACTATTTTCTCAGCCTGTCTTTTGTGTTTGCTTGTTTTCAGTGGCTGTGACACCTTTAGTTTGTACTTTCGGCTTCTGTTTACTGTTTCCTTGTCTTTATTTGCAAAAATAAACCTTAATTTACCCTGTTTAAAGACAATTCTATCGGTCTTATGTTACACCCAGATCCCTAGCCGGCCAGGTCGTAACACATTCATATAAATCCATCCAACTCCAAACATTAGCTCTGCTACTTACCAATATAAACAGGCCCGTAGTTCGACTTGACGTTCTCGTCCAGGTACGTGACTCCTAAAGTGTAGAGAGGCGTAGCACCCACACCGTGCAGCAATTGGGCCAGCATGAACATGAAGCGATAACTGGACAGTCCTGCAACCTCTTTATCCTTACACGGGCTGGTTCTGTTGGCCATGCACATCCCGGTCTGCTCGGGAGAGTTGACCTGGTAGGGCGGCGTGGTGAAGTGGGGTAAGGCAAACATGAAAGAGCCCAGGCCCATGATCATCACCCCCCAGCCCAGCCAGCGCGGCTTGTGCCCCATCCCTCCAAAGTAACTGACGAAGGCCAAGCAAATGCACGCGGTGATGTCGTAGGAGCTGGCGATGAGGCCGACCTCGGAGCTGCTGAGGTCGAAGCGCCGCTCAATGGAGGTAACCACCGTGTTGATGAAGCCATTGATGATCATCCCCTGAAGGAAAGAGGCCACACAAAGGAAGAACAGCACCCAGCGAGGAGTGTTGAAGGCTTGGATGGCTTTGGGTGTCAGAGCCCCCCAGCCACACAGCTCACCAGAGGAGAACGCCTCCAAGCTCGGAGTCTCTGGCAGCGACCTGGGTTCCACTGTATACAGCTGTCCGGGGAGTGAGGAAGCCCCGGTGAAAATGTGAGGCCTGGAGCCATTGGCTCTCGTGCTTCCAGAGCTTCCAGGGCTTCTTGGGCCAGACCCTGTGGGACTGCCTGTTTGTGAATTCTCTGGACTGGGGGTGTCCAGGGAGGGCCCCCCACTGAGAGGGCAGTCCTGCAGATCCAGGAGCTCCTGTTTGGAGCTGAAGGAAGCGTCCGCATTGAGCAGGACGGGCATTGCCCCTGTGAGGGGCGCTGTGAGGATCTTGAGGGGGGTGGACGATACACACCGAGGATCAACTGTTTGGTGAGTTCCACCACCAAAACAATCCAACCAAAAGAATGTCTGAATCAGCAGAGACTCAACATGAATCTGTCACAGTTGGACCTCCGGAAAGCTCTTAAACTATTGTGGGCTCCTGTTGCAAACTTCTTGTGTCCACAGTTTGTTTGGGTTCCCACGTATTCCTGTTTGTCTCGACAAAGTTGCACAATGCCGCTGAGGAATGGCATCCTGGAGAGAGAAAAAAGGGACACATGATTACACTTATGAAAATGAGATTCATCACCTGATAACTGTGTCACTCCACCAACCACCAAATAAATATAAATTGTAGAGATGCAACTTGGTTATTAAAATGATTATAAATGGGGTTTTTTTGTCAGTTTTTTCCAATTTTTTTCCTTCGGCAGCCCTCAGTCCAATGATCCTAAATTGGGTTCCTAAATTGGCCCTCAGCAATCAATACTTTGAGAACTGATGTACAACATCAGCAACATTGTGGTCTTCAACCCGTCCCTCATGATCGACAGGCAGATCTTTGGCCAGGTAAAAGTCGATCTTTACACCAATCATAACCCTAACCCTACAACGTAGTAGTTACCACAACTTCATATATTGTGTTTTAGGATAATATAGAAGTGGACTAATGTGTAGTCTATGACAGGGGTCGGCAACCTTCAACACTCAAAGAGACATTTGGACTCGTTTCCTACTTCACAGAACAAACTGGGAGACGCAACCCCATAATTCAGGATTATGTACTGTCAGGTGAATAATTGCTGCTCTCAGTGGCAGTGCGCATGAAGCGTCACTCTCAACAAGTCCGCAATATTAAAATATGTCATCTCTCGTAAACACTCCCGTTATTGTTCACATACACCGCTTTACACACACTGGTGGTTTTGTTGACTGGGTTTATTGAAACGTCGACGCTCCACTGGCTTCTGATGAGGTTCAGATGCTCCTCTCAGTAACAGGAGAGATGGACGCTGCAGTTCGGATTGAGAAAGTTTTCTGCTGTGTGACAAATAAAGGGAATCTGCATTTATATGTAATGTTAATATGATACATGAAAAGCTTTTCTAAAGAGACAAACAGAGCAATGACAACAGTTTGTCATATGAGATGTATATTAGACAACTGTATATTTGATAGGTTATTGTATTTGGTTTGTTTCTTTTACAGTCTTTGTTATTAAATGGTAATGTGTATAATAGATGGTACAACCATAGCAGTGGGTCACTTTAAGCTTGACCTTTGATCTGGGCACTAAATGTCAATATGATTATGTGACAGATGAGTGAAAGTGTGAGTGCGCAAGCACTGACGAGGCTCAGACCACCGCTCCTGCAAACTCATTCACCCCCAATGAATGAAGTTCAGGTTAAATCACTCCTGCAGCCTCCCGCACCTCCACAGTGACCTGAGAGGCGAGATCAAGCTTCCTGCTGCTGCCAATTACCAACACGGCACACAAAGAAATTATTATCTTAATGTCCACACACACACACACACACACACACACACACACACACACACACACACACACACACACACACACACACACACACACACACACACACACACACACACACACACACACACAGGCCGATGAAGCCTCAAATAGCACGAACCGGTAATGAACTGTAAGCAGTTCTCGCCGCTTCAGCATTCACAAACACAGATCCAGATCACATTAACAAAGTCCTAAAACAAGAAGCAGAATGTGGCTGTTTCATTCTGGATTCAACTCGGTTCCACGCAGCAAATAAACAAATTGGGACTTCGATCTCAGGATTCTGTTTTTTGTTTGCAGATTTCTGACTTTAAAATCATTTTTTTTAAATAGTGTCTATAATCCTCTTCTGTAAATATTGAAATGATGTTCAGTAAATAAAGCATTTGAACTGGATTCAGAATAGCATAAAGTCCATTTAATATTTCCTTTTTTTTCTTTATTACCTGAATTTATTCTCTGAGATCAACATATCAAAATGATCACATTGAGTTTATCTCTTTTTACAGGCATCACTACCACAGGAGTAGTTCCAATATTAATCTTATTTTCAAGAAAAGAGAACAAACATAACTTTTCCTTTCAGTTTGGTTAGAATCATAACAGCTGTAAAAGCAGTAATAACACCACATGAACAGAGCTCTCACCATTATGAGATTGAAGAGTTGAGAAAACTGTTTCAGACATGAATGAACAATTAATTAAAAACATTAATTTTGGGATTTTTCAGTTTATATTTTGAGAATATAGTGAAATTACCAACTGTGAATCAAATACTCAACCTCCATTGATATTACAGCAATATAAACAAAAGTTCCATTTATAGATGTTTACCGATGAAATAATAATGGTGGGAGGAAGAAAAAAAAAAAAGTGCCATTTGATTTTGCCAGCTTGCAACGTTAAGAAATCACAGTTCATTTCTCTTAAAAGTGAAAGTGAAGTTATTACAGCCTTGGGAAATGTTTTGTTCTTCTCAACAACGTAACAGAGGACCAGTGATGATGATGATGATGATGATGATGATGATGATGATGATGATGATGATGATGATGGTGCTTCTTCCTCTGGGTTTAACAGCAGTTTGCATCCATTCCTCAAGGTACTCCGGTTTTCTCCCACATCCCCAAATAAACATGCACTGGGGGTACCTGAGCAAGACCCCCCCCAGCTCCCCCCTAAGCGCTGCTCCCGAGGGGTAAATCGGTGTCATTTCACTCCATGTTAGTGACTGTGGTGGTTGTTAACATTGTATGTCTTAAGTAAAGAAATAGAATAAAGTTACGTTACCGTCATCTGCATACTATTCCCACCGCTCAACAAGTTACTTGATAGAACTTAGAGACACGTTTCACAAAGTGTTAAAACTGAAAAGGACAAAATCAAAGACTGAATTGAACAGAAAACGTTTTTTCCGTCATACAAGCCTCTGCTGCTCAGAGAGAAGTGAAGGAGGTGGTGTGGACGTGTTCAGAGCAGCAGCAATATACAACCAAAGCATCAATGAGGACTTTTTCAACTTTTTCGAAATAATAATTCAAAAAAGAAAAGAAAAAAAAAGAATGTGCCGTGTCTGTGTAGGGATATGTACAGAAGACATCACTGTCATCAGAAACATCACCACCCGGGCCAACCACAAACCCTGGATGAATGGAGCGGTACTTGCTCTGCTCAAAGCACAGAATACTGCCCTCAAATCTGGGGATGCGGGGGCAAATCTCAAAAGTGCTATAAGAAAAGCAAAGCGCGCTCACGGACTCAAACCCGAACAACACAGGGAAGATGTGGAAAGGCATCCACACGATCACCAACTACAAGGGAACCCAAGCCTCCCTGCAAGGATTACACTGACTTCCTGAAAGACCTCAACAACTCTTTTGGCAGGTTTGAGGGGCTGAACGCCCCCCAGCAAGGAAAACAGCACCGGCGGATGAGCAGGCACTGCAGCTTGAAAGAATAAACATCGACAAGGCAGCAGGGCCGCACAACAGCTTAAAACATGGTCAGAGACTGAACACACCCTCACCACGGACAGTTCTGTCTGCTGGACTCCGGCTGGAGGAACCGCAGCCTGGAGTGCAGAACAACCCGGTTCTGCAACAGCTTCATTTCTCAGACCAGAAGACTCTCGAACTGCAAACGAGTCCGCTGTCAGGTCATGAGGATGATGCAATAATCCAGTGCAGTAACTATCACAAATCCAGTGCAGTCATTTCTCAGGGCAACCCCAGTTTTACGATGCATCGTTGGCATTTTATCACTGTTTAAAATGTGTTTTTATACTTTTTATTACGTGGTTTTATACTTTTATTGTTGTTGTTTGCTTAGCCATTTCAAAAGCCTGAGTTGAACCTTTTACAGAAAAATGTCATTCTTGTATCTATCTATCTATCTATCTATCTATCTATCTATCTATCTATCTATCTATCTATCTATCTATCTATCTATCTATCTATCTATCTATCTATCTATCTATCTATCTATCTATCTATCTATCTATCTATCTATCTATCTATCTATCTATCTATCTATCTATCTATCTAACCCTTAAGTGCACATCGGACTGCAACAGAAAGTTGGATCACTTCAGGATGACATTGTCCACGACAACATTATGAGCTGCTTGACTTAATATGACCGAGTATCACAACACGAAAAAATACTGTATGTGATATAATCTATAAATCCTCCTACCGCAAGTCCTGCATTTCACAGCCAACAGGTCCGACAATCTCTGAGGGCGTCAACCCATTGAAATAAAGGCCGACGGTCAGGGAGATGCATCCATGCCAGGTCCACAGACCGTCCCTCAAAGCTTCTTATAGTCCAGCAGTGAGGCAGGACATCAGCACCCGCCCCACCCACCCCACCCAGGAGGAGGAAGAAAGGGAGGGAGACAAAGCGAGCTCCCAATCCACCTGAGCGTAACAGCGTGACTGCTGGGACTAAAGACCAAACACCCTTTTGCAACATATATTTTTAGTTCTCTGGAATAGAACAGATTGATACTTTGGAGGGAGGGACACTTGACACACGTTCTTAGAATTTGCCACACACACGACCGAGGCAGAAAACCGGGAAACTGCCCAATGTTTGTCACTTTGATGTCATTTATGTTTGAATGTACCTCAGCAAAGAATGAGAAGCTGTGGAAATGCTGCATGTCAGATCTATTCTCTGTGGATGTCGGTGGGCTGAGCTGCGCCGGAACACAATCAGTTCTGTTTTGATTCATATTTACAACCTTTATCATCACGTATTAGGAACTAGTCTGTGAAGAACACATCCTTTCCTGGAAATGCTCGATGAGAAGCGTCGGATTAACTGTTGCACAAACTTCCTTTTTTTTTTTTGTCTTTTCTTATTTTCTCACTTCTTGTTGAAATTTATTTGGTGAAAATACTGGCCCATTAAACAGACTCCCAATCATTCTGCAACAAATTTGATTTTGTGTTTTGGGTTGTATATTAACTTAACTTTACTTGTATAGTGTATTACACAGCTTTTATAAGTGTTATATTGTTATTGCTAGTATAACACAGTATGTGGTAGAGAAGGGGTGTGTGAAAGGCATTTTTACACACATGTCATTTTGAGTATGCGGGGCCTCAGAACTCCATCAAGTTAACTCTGTGGAGAAAACAAACAAATACAAGATGGACAATAATTCCAGCAGATCATGCAAACAGATGAAAACATACAAAACTCTCGTCTGAATACACATGTTTATCCAGAGTGTCACTAATAGAATTATTCTGATTAGATCACCTGCAAAACACACAAAGCGCGATCCATTTACCTGAGCACACAATTGAACACCCTTTAAACAGAATCTCAGTGAATCGGGTATATCTGATATCGCGGCCGGTTTCTTCCTCATTGCTCTGTTGCACAAACTCTGTCTGCACCGTAGCTGTGGCACTTTTGTCTCAATTGCTTTGACATGGAAAATCTTTTTCTTGTTACACTTCCAAAGATCAGAATGTCTCAAACACACCATCAATGTTATCTTCATTATCATCATGAAGTCAAAATGTGATATCAGCACGAGATAAAACCAAAAGTAGGAATGTATCACTGTTGTTATCAGTGAAAAAACAAAAATGTATTCATAACGACTTGCAACAACAGTAAAAAAACATCACAAAAGTTTTTAAGACTGTAAAGGGTTAACAGGCATGCCAGTGTGTAAAATCAAATATAAACTTGTATTTAACGGACAGTCAAATGAATTTACGCTTGATTTGTGTAACGTCAAAGTTGTGGGGGGGGGGGGGGGGGGGGTGGCTTGTTGGCTGATTGTATGTTATATTTTCTTTTTTTACAAACAACAACAACAACAACAACAACAACAACAACAACAAAATGAACATAACTCAGCTATTAGTGGTCTGATTGATTTGTGTGAGGTGAGGCAGGACTGTGTGGCTTCTTGAGGAGCCGGGGAGTGGATCGCTACCATTGGACCAGAGTAAGGAGTGTCCTCCAGGTTGAACCAGGTCACTCCGTTGACAATGACCTTGGTAACAACCTCCCACAGTTTATTTGTCTGAAGCCAAAAATGGAAAAGTTCCCACAGGTTTTTTTTTTTTTTTTCCCTTCATATTCAATTCA
Source organism: Lipophrys pholis (assembly GCF_963383615.2). Classification (NCBI taxonomy): domain Eukaryota; kingdom Metazoa; phylum Chordata; class Actinopteri; order Blenniiformes; family Blenniidae; genus Lipophrys; species Lipophrys pholis. The sequence goes on along the minus strand of NC_137630.1, from coordinate 5,052,785 downwards.
TATCATATTCAGCCTTTGTATTTATGTTTTCAAAGTAAGATCACAGTGAGCGGTTCCGCTGTTATTAAGCCCTCTCCGCCTTTATCTTCACAGAAGAAACATATTTGCTTTGGAACGAGCAGCTTTCGCGACTCTGCGATACACAAAGGCTTCTGAAGTATTAGAAGGAAGTCTCTCATGTAGTTTTTACAAGAGGCTGAGATCAAGATCAGAGATCAGAGACGCTGTTCAGGGTACAACATGATCATTAGTGGGTTTATTTAAAGTAACACAATATCTGACTGGTAACTTTGTATCAGACAACCAGAGAGGAAGTTACGCTTTTTCATCCCGCGTCAGTTTCAAGTACAAAGTGTAAGAGCATCCAGGATATATACTGGAGACCTGTCGGCTTTACCTGCATGGAGGTTGTGAAGTACTATTGCAAGAAACTTTCTAGAATGTCCATGGCAGTTTGAATGTGTGTTGGGGGGACAACAGTGGTGGAGGGTTAAAGTGTCTGTTATTTACGAGATAATGGTTAAGATAAAAGCAAAAGGCAACAATAACACACTGAACTGCATCTCAACACCCCAGTAGGACCTGCACAGTATTTCTGTGTCTCCTTCTGACTGAATAATCAAGCCAAAGCTTGTATTTAACATGTGTTTTGATCTTCCTTTGCTCTGGAGATTAGTTTGATCGTGTGCTTTGAAGAGTCAGGGACTGTTGCCGTGCGGTTGGAGGGGAGCCCAGGACACATTCAGGTGTGATGCACAGCAGGCAAAGTGGCAGGAAAAATACAGAACTGCCTTTACTGACCAACAAATGTTGCGACACCAAAAGTCATAAATCCAAGTTATAAGTTCTGCTTTTACTATTTCGGAGGGATTTATTTATATATACAACCAACTTTTACCACCAGTGGTAGCTATTTCAGTCGGTGATGAACAAATATTTTGAATCCATGGTAATGTTTGACGAGAAATATGGAACAACTGTCTTGGTTAAGGTTTTTTTTTCTTTTCTCTTGTCTTGTTAAAAATCATTCAAGAGTAATCATTTACCAACATGGCCCCACTAAACAGGCTGCCAATCATTCTCCAACATTTGTGTTTTTGTGTCTCGGTTTGTCTAAATACTCATCGGGGCTTTTGTTTATTTTAACTCCATTTTTGCATCACATCAATCTTTTTGAGGCCATGATATAAATGACGAAATAGACTTTACCTGCATAACGCGCCTTACAGCTTCAGCAGTGCCTTTGCATGGTCAGTCACACTCACACACACATTAATGGCAACAGCCACCATGCAGGCCGCTGGCTGCACAATATTTGGAGCAACTTGAAGTTTAGTGACTTTCTGAAAGACTCTTAGGAACATGAGGAAGAACATGGAGAACTGAAGCAACTCATATAAAAGTCCCAGCACACAACTTGTCGCAGATATGAAGAAAAATCAGCCTATGGTATGTTCTTTTTAAAGATATTCCTTAACTTGTCTCATCTTACTTTAGTAGACGTTTGGGGGAAATCAGAGTAATCTGCTGTTGTCATCGTAATTGTAATTTGAGAAATGTGAAGCATTCTACATCATTCGCCCTACAATGGTGTTCAGGATGAATCAGACACCAAATAGTTTACTGAAATTGATCTCATGCATACAGAACTTGTCCCGTAAGTAAATCCTGACAGATCTGACCTCTGACTCTTTTTAAAACGCTTTCTTGAATTTCAAATTCCCTTTTTTCAGAATAGAATCTCTCAACATCTTGCACCTTACGGCCGCTCATATGTATGTTTCTCTCTGTGTTTTCTACCTGTGGCCGTCGCTGACCTGTGAACATGCAGTTCTTACCTGGTTGTCCCGCCGGACGTGTTGCTGCAGACCCTCTTGGAAAAGCACAGGTGTACAAAGTGACACATTAAACGAGTGCATTCCTTTCAGGTCAGCTGCTATTGTGCATATCGGCTCACCGCCACGCCTCCACAGGTCACGCCATACGGGAGCCACTGTGGCAGACCCTGGTTACCTGCCTTTCTCCTCGAGGGAACGTCAAGATCTGTTGTGAAATGGGTCTTTTTTGTTTGCTTTAGTTGTTGTTTATTGTCATGCGGAGGAAAGTTGTGATGGAGCGGTCAGAATTCTCTTTGCAGCACTGAAATAATGAGAAATGTATGGTTTGAGTGTTACTAACTGAAGTAAAGCAAAGTCCTTTCCAGTTCCTGTTTCGCTACCTGAGGCACTTTGCCCTATTTCTGATCCATTTCAGCAGTGGCACACTCTCTGTGCGTCTCACGGGAGCAGTGCACCCTATTGTATCTAAGTTGATCAAGTTTCGTTGCCAAAAAAAAAAGTTTGAGCCATACCATAAACATGTTGGAGTATTATGGGTACATTTAAGGTTTCAGTAGTGCCACATTTGTACACTTGAAGTTACTCTCCCAGAATCCACACGGGAAAAATGAAAATAGTTCGGACCCCGTTTTAGTTGTTGATGTACATTTCTGGTACGTTGCCAACTCCTTTCTGAAGTAAATTCCTCACTATCAGTGGCGGCTGGTGATAAGTTTCTTAGGTTGGCTCTTCATTATTCTTCAATTTCAGCCAATGTTAACTTAAATACAGTGTGTTTACAAACCACATTACCACAATCTTGTCTTTCTTAGATTGAGAGAGTGAACAGCGAGTGAACAGAGAGCACGTATTAGGACTGTTTTGTTCATTTATTGTAAACAAACACAAGCAGATGTTTGTTTAGACCCTTTTAGAAAATGAATGTGTTTTGTGCTGGTTTGCTTGAAATGACAGTGAGTCTGAAGTTTAGGGAAAACAAAAGTCGACCTCAGGTACATGTTTACCAACACAATAATCCATCTGTGAAGGGCTTAGATTTTCAGTCATTAATAAATATGAGCATATCAAAAGATTTATAAACACAAGCAAATCTCGACAACAAAAATTAACAAACAATTCTTAACATATTTCTGTTTGTGTGCATTTAAAAATAACTGTACTGGTCAAAGTTGAACCTTAACTGCAGCTTTTCAGCCCAAGTTCTCCTTTCAAAGGTTAGATTAGAAAGAAGAGATGTGGCAGTTAACTCCCTCCTCGATGGCTAGTTGGAAATTTAAGGAAATGACTGGTGATGATGGTTTTCATATATTGGTTTATTCTCTGTGCAGAAGTGAGACCTTTTATGGGAAGTATTTAAAATACTCTTTTTCTGGTAGAGTAACTTTAATAGGGGAGCCCTTGAGTGGCCACAGAGAAAGAAATAAATAACACATGGTAACGACATAGTAAGTTGTTACCACGTGTTAATAACACGTTGGAATGAAGCAATGTGTAATTGCCTCCACTTAATAACGTGAGGGAACAAGATTTGATTTAATTTGTGTCCACCGGACACTAGCTGGTTGTAACAAGTTTGCCTTACAATTGTTTACTTCACAGCTGTTTCCAATGGTGGCATTTCGTAAACACACGTTGATCAACAACAGCAAGAGCTCTCTTTCGGTTGACACTAAGAAATCCAATCCTTCACATACACTTTGGGCGTTTTGTAGTTACTGGTACACCTGACAAAAAGTTATGTTTCTTGATCAAGACGTACTGAGCGGTAGAAAATAGTAGGCCGTCTCTTAGCAGAGCGTGTGCACGCTCCAGCGACCTGCATGCAGAAGTCAGAACAATACCTGGAGGTGACGTCGGTGAAGAAAACATTTTGACGAGCAGCATGACAGAATGACAATGGAGGAATACTGAGTTTAATACCCATTGCAGCCGACAGAAGCTTTTCTTTAGACTCAGAACAGCAATACAGCGGCAGGACGACGACGAACAACCGACACTCGACACTCATGACGCGACAACATTACACTTATTAAACTAAACTAAACTAACTAAAGTAACTGTGCTAACTGAACCACAAAAACACAATAAAACACGATCACTAATAACACTGTAACACTAATATTTACCACAATAACCACATGTAAACTCCCAACAACCCAAACTCCCATGGTGCATTGCAACGCAACACTTCAGGTGTATTGACCGGCACGTCATCACTATCTTGTGGTCATGTATTAAATTGCCTTATTCTTATTACGAACCTGACAAAACAACTTATTATCTCGTTCCTATGAGTTATTGTCGCATGGTACCGAGTTACTATCTTGTTACCAGGCGTTATTATTTTTTCTTTCTCTATGACCACTCAGGGGCGCCATACTTAATAACAATGGTCATTCTGTCATCCGCTCTGCTCTGAACAGTTTAGGCTGTTTAATCTTTTTTTTATATGGTTGTGTGCACCATAAATAAAGCTGTTTTCCTTAAAACAGATATTAAAGTGACTATGTGCACCCTCTTGTGGCACAAAGTGGTAATAACAGACCGGATTGTTCCACTAATGTGCCTGCTATATTATCAAAATAGAGTTCCTCAAGTTCTGCAACGGAATGAGAGTCTTTTAATTGGTTAAATGTATTTAAGTGATCCAATCTGACTGACTTTATGAACGTTCATGAACAAGTTTGACAGTTTCAAGAGGTCAAATAAATTCATGTTATTAAATCCATCCCTCACTTTTCATTCATACTTGAGGAATACATGTTGATGGGCTGTCGCTTGTAAAAGTTAAAACTGGACAATGAGGTCTATTCGACATCTGAGAATCACTGCAGGTAATGACGACTGATTGATTAAACATCGCAAACCAAAACCATCTTGATCCACGTCAATCCACCGCAGCAACGTGTTGTAGCGGCTGTACTTCATGCAGGAAGATCACAGACACTTCAAAATGACTAAAAGACATTGAAATTAATGGTAGGGAGTGATCATACAATGAATATGCAATGAATATGTAATTGAAATGACGGCTACTGTATCATCATAATCAAATGGCTGAATTATATCGAATGTTGAAATTTGACACGTTGAGTCAAACATTGCTGTGACTGGATGCTGCTATAAACTCATTCTATTAACTGCAGCTCAAACTGCAGTATTTACTTAATTCAACACATTAGCGCTCAGTCGGGTTTCTCAGTTTCTCCCAGTGGCCGAGCGTCTCCGTAGAGAGGATAATCCAACCCCGTAGGGCCCCACAGTCACTGGGGGGACATAACGAGATGGGACACAGTCGGCACTGACCCAGCGATGCTCTTCTGCTTGGCTGCTTCAGAAGCAAACACCAACTCGCCCAACGAGGCAACAGACAGCACTGCTCATCTCCCCCTCACCTCAGTGACAATGAAAGAGGAACACAGTCTGCTCTGCAGCTCCATCGCTTCCCCTGCTGCTGCTTCAACGGTTCAATAAAAACAAGGAAACAGGAAAATAGATGATATTGGTTGAACACTGACGTGGTAATTCAGCATTCTTCACTGTTCTCCAGACTGTTCTGTCTCTAGACCCTTAGCTGGAATACCCATTAGGCAAAAAGGCCAACTACCTGTGATCTCACCTTTCTTCTCCTAAAGAACCCAACCTCGTCTGCTAATTGGCCTCTATGCATTAGTTAACGTAGACTTTCCAAAAGCTTCTAGCTCATGTCATTACTCTTACATCCTCATGACTGTCAGGGTTCTTACAGCGCAACATAGGGACTATGCAAGACATTATGTTACCTAATGCAACTGCAGGTAATGCTGTTGTCGGCCCAGACTGACAAATGTAATACACTTGACTTTTAGCGAACAAAATTTAAGCAAATTTGCCACCAACCAGAACAATATCCCGAGGATTTCTGAACTTATTCCATTGCTGTGCATTTGAAAAGTCTTCACATTCAGAAACAAGAGTCAGCTAATGACACTAAGAACACATTAAAGCTATCATCTCTCAGTTGCCTAAATCCACACGCCCTTAAAATGAGTACTAATAAAATTGTGTCCCAGCATTTAACAAACTCTAAGATCAGTGCATCTTCTATTGATGTCGGGTTGTTGTGCTCATCTTCTGTTAGATTTCAGGTGAAATGGACCCTGAACAAAAGCTACCAATAGTGGCCTCATGATTAAAAAGTGGCAAACTAATTGTTAACTCCATGTAAACATATGAGGCCCAAGTCATAACCAAATAAAGGAGAGGAACAGACGGGACACGATAAACGTGGATTGGAAGAACAGACGATGTGGAGGGGAGTGGAAACTAGAGTTTAACTGTAACGGCCTTCAGTGAGAGCTGCTGAGTGGGTCACCAGACCTTTTAAAGTCCTATTAACATACATACAGTCTAGTTTCATGTTGAGTGGGTCGGACCAGTAAAATAGTGCCATATTAAGCTTTAAATTTACACTTGAAAGTTTTTTTGTTGTGACGCACAGTGTACAGGATGAAACTGTCTATAATTTTGCAAGATCAAACAATTAGTCCTGAAAATGACGACGATCTCAACAAAAGGTCAAGTTTAACGAAGCAATCTGGAGCAAAATACCGTGAAATGTCAAGAAACCTCCTACAAATCCTGTATAGCCACCTGACTTTGTGGTTCGTGGGGCTGCAATGGAGCGGTCGGTTTTGGCCCACGAGCCTCATGTTTGACTCCCCTGGTGTAAAGTGTAAAGTGAAAGTTAAGCTGAGAGGAGCCACAGGGCAGCACTGCTGCCGGGAGGCGGCGATTTTTCACATTTCAAAATATATCCGGACGCCACAAGAACCAAATATTCAGATAATCAGGTCCAGCCCTAGTACTTTGGCCGTTTATAGTGTCCGCCCAGCTACAAATTTGGCAGGAAAACCTGTCCATTGTTTGCGTTTGGCAGGTTGTCACAGTTGAAAATGTTTCTGTGCAAGATGGTTTGTCTGCTCTTACTGGGTCCACTCATCAGAGGTTCTACTGTAGAATGTTACAACCATGAGTGAAAAGTGTGTGTTAAATCTGGTCTTGCCATCATGTTCCTCTTCAAATCCATCAAAAATAAAAGACCCTGCCATTAACAGTCGGTCTAAATGGCACTGCTTATTCTCAGGCAAAGGTTATCCATATTAGACACATTCTAGAGTGAAATGTTCTTAATCCATTATTAATTGATTAAATTTGTAAGCAGTACAGTACTTTTATTAAAACATACTCAAGTAAAAGTACTGAGTTTCAAAATGACTTTAAGTACTTACTTAAGAACGAGCCGCAGCGTTAAAGAAAAGTGTTGCGTTTACTTGACAGCAGCGGACACACTGAAATGTAGTTTGTCTGCGGGGCCAGGGGAGGGCGCTGTTGCTTGTCTTTGTAATGAAACCACGCATACACCTGTGCAGAGAACAATACGCTGTAAATGTGAAACAAAATCGAGAGAACCCGACACTCCTGTGGACTGATGAGGAACCGGATGGCATCAGGGGAGAGTCTCATCTAGAAAACTACCAATATGCAGCAATAAACATTCTAGATTCTAAAATCTGAAGTTGTGCAGAAACAATATTGACTGCAAACGCTGTGCACGTGTGTAAGTTTCAGAAAAGTTGCAATTTGTTTGCTGTTCTCCAGACACGTACAATGCTGTCCTATGGATGGCAACAGAGCCTCCGTATTCATGCAATATTCAGTAGTTTGTATTGGTATCACATCTTCTCTTTGTCGTAATTTAGCATAGAAGCAATTCAGAAAGCCAGTGGAGGTTAAAGAGACCTGGCGGCTTATTTTGTCCTGCAGCTGGCACATGTGTGGCTACATGTTTTTTTCAGTGATACAGAAGACAAATAAAGTAGTTGCACTTATTTGCCTCAGAATGGAGTCAGTAAATTATTCAGTAGCTGTGACCAAAACAAGAATCCATCAAAGCTACTGATGCTGCTGTGCAGGAAAAGTTAGGAGTTCAGACAGAAGCGCACACAGTCGTCATGCATACATCAACCTCCTGCCCTACATCAGGCAGACGAGCCGGCACACGTGACCTCGCTGTGAAACCGGCTGGAAGTGGTGGACTGAGAGACGGCCAATGGGAGGCCCGCGAGCTCAGCACAGACGTGATCAGAGTGAACACTCACTCAGCCTCAGGGGGAGGCGAGCAGACCTGCCACAGGTTGCCGGATTTTACAACTGACTAATGTCACTTTGTCGCACACGTGACGGGACGGAAACGTCCTTCCGAGCTTCATACCGCAAGACAACGCTGCCATTTCATGGCTGTTTGCGGATCTGAGCAGTGACTCACACACACTTCAGCTTTCTTGTAATTGATTCTACTGAAAAGTCCCAGGTTTCATTTCCTTCATTGCTCTTTTTCTGTTATATGTGATAGTTTGTTTGGGTGATGAGCTTATAGCTTTTGTTTTGTGTGTCTTTTACGTTTGTGAGGCTCTGGAAAACTCATGAGATTCACTTGCGAATTATTTATTTGGACTTTTTAATGAGTGGCCAAATAAATCACATATACCTACAACAGTATCCGTAGTTCAGCTTCTAAAATCTTTGATAGTCATCAGTGTAAAATAATCCCAAACATCCTCAGCTCGAGGTAATTTCTATCAGATTAACAACTATAATCCCTACACAAGTCACTAATATTGTGTATACCACCACATTACTGTCCTGAGGCTGATCACTGCAACTTCAGGTTCTGGATTGTTACACAATCTTAGACAAAGAAAGTCTGCATCATATTTGACATATTTAACAAAGTTTCTTAATAGCCTAGCAACACTAATAAACACATCTTTCGTAAGAAAAATTCTAAATTTAACGTCTCAACGCATCACGTGATGAGTTGAGTCATGGTGAGTTCGTACACTGGGGAAGCGAGGAAGTTCTGGGAATCCTGGTTCATGTGACAACAGAACACCGTGAATACGTTAGACAACCAAATCATCAGGTGGATGACTAATAATGCCCTCACTTGCACATGACACACACGATAAAGTAAAGTGGGCATCTTTGATAGATTATGTTTTTGACCTTGTGTATATGTGGCTGTTTTCTGTAACAGACTCTGGAGGACACACTAAATGGAGAGCAGCTATTTTTCAATCCATTCTGCATCGATTTCTAAAGTAGAAACCAAACGTTCTCGTTTGTATGCTCGATATTCCCAGTTCCCGGTTTGTAAGTGGGATCCTTCCCCAGTACTGGTGGAGAACGTCCTCTGTCATTCTAAGGCAATCCTTTCACAGGAATAACAGAACCCTGTATTTAAACTACACTGGAGGTGATGAGCCAACTCGGCTGACAAAACAAAGAGAGACACGACCAGGCCGAGCACTTTTGAGATCTCGTGGCTTAAAAAGTTGCATAACTGAAGTAGCACTTTAGTTCGAGCGGCACCACAGCGTGTCCTTTATCCCTCCAAGCCCCATCTGTTTCTGTGAACTGGGTCGGACAATCTATTCAAATTAAACTGCATTAGTCCGCACCGTGCTCTTCGCCACAGAGGCCGAGGTCCCAGTGAAATCAGTGTGGCTTCATTAAAGGAAACGCCACTTCCCACTTCCTACGCACTGCATGTTTCAGACGTTGGTCGTCGGTTGGATGGAGGTCATTCAAACAGGAACCTCCAGATGGGCGCCGCAATGCTGAAAACACACTGAAGTGTGACAAGGTTCAGACTGTCATTGGAATAATACGCTGTTACTTGGAAACAGTTATTGGTCTGACAATCGGGTGATGATTGATGCTACGACGCTCACCAGCGGTGGACTGACGCTAAATTCTGTCGCTCTCTGTTGCTTCCTGTCGTCTCTGAGGCTATTTTCATGCTGGCTGAAAAAAAAATCTAATTTTGTTTAATTTATTTTCATTTTTATTTCACACTATATTATTTAGTCGTATCTTTCTGTACAGAAAAGTCTGAAATTAAAAAGACTTATTTGATTAATAAATATGTCTCCCTTTCGAAGGTGGTTCGTGTGAACGCCGTCAGACGCACTAAGAGGTGTACAATTTGAATTCTTCCAGTACAACGAGAACGTAAAGTTCTGGGTTATGCTAGGGTTTATTTACTCTGCTATGTCATAAAATACACCATGTAAAATTGTGATTTCACACTGTTCTGAAAAGTCAGATTTCTAAATATCTTCATTTTCAAACTCCTTTTTTGTTTTTAATGTCATTAAACAAACCATTTATTAAATAATTAAGACTCATGAGGATGCAGATCAGATGGCCCTATATGACATGAATTGCATGATTACATGATTATATTCAATTTTTTAAATTAACTACTCCCCGCTAAGATCAGGCAGTGTTCTTGAAAAACATGTAGAAGCACTTCAAACTTGTTCTCACACTTCAATAGTTTATCTATGATAAAACTGTTATTCACAACCTATTGTATTTTGTTGTCTATATTCATTTTTATTTATGTTGTTAAAATATATTAACATTTCAGTACAAATAATATGGGGGGGGGGGGGGGGGGGGGGTGTCCATAATCTGATGGGTCCAAATAGTTTGGGGGTTCATTCACAATCTTACACTGAAATACAACATATGCTAGACTGATTATCATGGATCACACTAGTTACACTGATGGTGACAACCTGCTGGTTGACCAGCGAAACAGCGTCAAACCAGCAAAGACTATCGAAGCACCAGATTGAACATAACACTGGGAATAGCAGAGGCTAATGGATTTGTCTCCAACTTACAAAGTTATTTATAAATGTCTGAAAACATTTACAATGTGTGTGATTGTGTCTCTTTGTTTGACGCAAAGTGTCTCAGACTTTCTCAGAGCTGCTGCTTTGAGGTATTTCCTCATTCTTCTTGGTTGCTCCTATTGTTCTTTTTCTTCTTTTTTTTTTCCAAATTCAGATTTATTTGTTGTAATGCTTTGAGTCACCTGATAACTTTCTCCACCAACATGTCGATCTCCAGGGTATTGTATTTACTTCTGTGCTGGTAGGGGTCTCCGAGCAAACAAACACAAAAACAATTCCATTTCCAACAGATTGTTTTCTTGAAAACGGGACTCCATTAATTCAAACCGTCATTCGAATGCTCTAGTTGATCTCCAGCAAAACATGCAATGAAGCACAATGTGTTGCAGCAGCTTGATATGGCTCTTAGTGAATGTTTTCCTGTAACAGATGAGAGAGAAAGTGGGCTTAGTAAGACACTACAGCATCATTCAGACACAAGGAAATTCACACGTAATTACAAGGCAGATAACAGCATTGCAAGCTGGGAAAACAGTTCGGACGCAGCCGGTGAAGTCTCTAGTTAACTCCTTTTAAATGTAAATAAAATCTATGCTTCTCAAAGAGAGTGTGACGTCCTCCAGGCAACACAAGCAGTGAACACGTCACACTGCAAATCTGAACTCAATGTTTTTGAAGCTTTCCGAGTTCCAACTCGATCCCAAGTCTGCAGAACTTTGACAATTTCTGCTCCACAACTCTCGAAACGACAAACTGCAGGGTCAAAAACACGCGATAAAGCGTCCAAACCACAAACACACACTTTAGTGTACACGCACTTTGTGCGGAATTTACCACACCGACATATTCCAATCAATTAAATCACTTCTGTTAGTTAATATGCGATCATTTAAGGAACCGCTTGTGTGGGAAACCGTTAACGATAGACAGAACCAGCAGATGGCGGTAGAGCAACTTTATGGATGCCATTACACCCCCAGAAGAAGAAGAAGAAGAAGAAGAAACCCCTATTTCACATTATTAGTTTATTTGAATTGGCTTTTTATATTCTTTGATTTAGTATTTTATGTGTGTCAGCATATCAATACAATGGACAAAAACTGATTATTGATAGTGTCTACATCTAATTGAATCACATATTAACTTATATCCTTGTTGACTTGTTGTCATGTTTTGATTACCTGTAGGGTTTGTCGATGCAGCTGACTAAAGTCAAGCAGCAACCTGTTGTTTGTGAATCAAAATCTTCTATTTTCCCATAAAAGGGGAATTCACAAGGCTTTATTCCATCGTGTTTATAAAAAAGGTGCTTTCTGATTCCTCAGTTCTTAAAATAATGGTTAGTTGCAGCCCCAGTCTAAACGTGACATTAGGAGTTCACAATGCCTGCACACAGGGAAGCTGTTTGTGATGAAGTGAGGTGGAAACATTCATGATAAGGCGATGATGCACGATTTATATCAAGAGACATTAAGCAACATTTTAATCAACTATGGCAACTGACACTACTGTCTTCTGTTGTGAACGAATGGGAAAGCTGGCCTCTAACTGAAAAAAAGCCACTACATAGTGTAACCATGTGCTGCAGCAGGCAGGAGGAGAGTTTTGCATGAGAATATATTTCATCAGATTCAGGGTTTGGGGATTCCCCTGATCTGCATCTGAAGCGGTGTGTGCACAGGTATGGGCGACGCACGCACACACACACGCACGCACGCACGCACACACACAGAGACACACACACACACAGAGACACACGCATTGCGATTTGCTTGTCTGGATCGCTTCCAGCAGTCTCCTGATCATCACTCCAGACTGCATCATCACCTGATTGGGGGAAACTCCCCCCCCCCCCCCCCCCCCCCCCACCCAGTATCACCCCATCATGATTTCATCTGAGATTGAAAACCCTCCACAGAACCACCCCACACAAAGAAACACACGATCCGAGCTGAAAACAAAGCGATTAAAAAAAATAAATAAATAAAATAAAACATCAGACGTATGTTAAGAACTGATGGTTGAATGTGGGGAACATTACAGAACACCGAGGAGCACGGGAGACACGTTTATTGGGCTGACATGCATATGACATGTGAATGAAGGAACCCGGAGGGTTTTCAGGAGATTCTCTGCAGAGCTGCCTCTTCGTGGATTAAAGCTCCATGTGGGAGATTAAAGTGACCAGATGCAGCTCGTGCACGCACCGCTTCTGTCCATTGATCAGTCTGATCGGGGGGTGGGAGGCACGCGCAGAATGACACAGATAATAAAACGCGAGGAGAAGAAAAAGAAACGACGAGGATGCTGCAGACATGTGGGAACATGGATGTTGCCACGCTGCTGATGCTGAAGCTGACGCCCGCAGACACGCTGGGCTTCCCGCACAGCCACGCAGAGACACGCAGGCTCTTACCTTCACACGGTCCTTTAACATGCACGCGACGTGGCGTCCACCTTCAGCCTCACGCGGGATTAAAGATGGAAACATCCACCGTGTTAGTAAAAAAAAAAAAAGGAAAAAAAAGAAAGAAAGAAAGAAAAGAAAAAAGGAACGAAGAAGAGATGTGCGGCGATGGTTGCAGCGATGCTGGTGAGCAACCTCCTTTAGAGAGAGGAGGGGTGTGTGTGTGGTGTGTGTGTGTGTGTGTGTGTGTGTGTGTGTGTGTGAGAGAGAGAGAGAGAGAGAGAGAGAGAGAGAGAGAGAGAGAGAGAGAGAGAGAGAGATAGAAGTCTACAATGGCACCATTGATCTAGATCTCCACCAAGATGACAGATACCAATAACCAGTGTTTTCCAAATATGGCCAGTGAGTCCTGGGGGGGGGGTTACTCTACAGAGTAACTTCTGCACATCTTGTCAAGAGTCAGAGTGACGTTCACCCAGGTGGGGCGACCAAAAGAGTCTTGAACCTGTTCCAGGTATGACGGAGCTCCACAGACCGACAGCCCCCCAGGTCACTGGCCACTGGGTGCGACGCCCAGACACCTGAAGGACCGCAGAGAACGGCCGCAAGCCTGGAGACCTGGGGGCACAGCGCCCACCCAGAAAGGAGCGAGGCAAGAGAGCAGCCCCCCATCCCCACCACCACCCAGTGCTGGTCACCATCCCTCCCTTTTCATATGTTTCCTGAACCCTGACAAGCAATATTCCCCAACCCTGTGACTTGGTGTTATCTCAGGTGCTGTGTGCTGCATTATTATTGGCTGTGTGGGCGGGCGAGGTGGGGTCCCAGCAGAGGGTGGCAGGGCACCACCGCTGTGCAGCCTTCCCCGCCAGAAACCCTGTCCGCCCGAATCCTTCACCCCAGTTGTGGATGTATGTAGTGTGTTAAAAACATGCTCCATGAGTGTGTGGTTTGAGGAGGTGTATGAGGTGTGTGTGGGATGATTGTGGGGTGGTTTAAGAGGCGTTGCAAGTGTGGGTCCGGCCCGCCTGGCCAGAGAGCAACAGGGCAAGGAGATGCAGCCAATAGCCCGACGGCGAGGCGCTCAGCCGGGGCGCAAAGGGTCCAGAGCCCAGAAAGGCCCCAGGGAAGACTGACCATTCCAAACCCCCACCCTGACACAGACTACAACACCGAGCCCAGCCCACCAAACCCAGCGGCCATCTTGGCACCGCCACAGGCCGGCCAACACAGAGGGCCACCCCCAAGGTGGCCCGGGGGCAACACTGGATACCCCAGAGACAGGCCCCCTGTGCCCCCCGGCAATCCACTCTAGGGACGCACCCAAGGAAAACGTTTGTGGAAGGATCTGATTGAGGTCGGGTCCCTTCAGATCAAGCGCCTCCTCCCAGCCAGGATCCACAGGGCCAGCCAACACCCGATAACCGGTCCGCAGGGATCTCCCAGGATCTTCTCCACCCCCATGCACCAAGGAGAGCCCCAGGACCCCCAAGGGAAGGGGAAAGGGTGAGGAAGGGAAGGACAACGGCATGTGGGAGGGCGGAGGAGACGAAGGAAGCCCCACCACCCCACTGTTGCCTGTTGGGACGGTTCTTGCCCATGGGCCTTATGTTTGACATGGTTTTAGTTGTATGTGTACAAAACAGCTGCACACCGACACACAGTCTTTATGAAACACAAGTATTCTCACACACACACGCACACACGCACACACACATAGAAAGAGAGGGGTATTACCGTCACAATAGAAACTATCAGTAAAGATTTCAAACAACAAACATATCATTAATTGTATGAAAAGTGTCTCTATGTTTCCTCACTAGCTGGTGTTAAAGGAACATTTCCAAAGTGTTAAAAGATCGACACTGTTGACTTATCAGCTATTACTGTTAATATTCATTGACATTACACTGGTGTTGGTGTTAAAATACAACGTCCAAATTAACACGAGCAAAGTGTTTATCTGATTCTATCCCTAATTTAAACCCAACGGTGAGTTGAAATCTAAATTCTAATGACAACAACACAGCTAAAGTTTCTTTCTGAACAAACTTTCAGTAGTTGTAAGTCTCTTTTCTTATTATGTGTGTTTTTAAATCAACACGTCAGTGTAGGCTGCCATCATCATTTATCCTCCAGCTGCTGTTTTGGGACGTGATCAACCTTCTCTACCTGCGATGTGTTTCTTCAGAGGAGATCCTCGTGGCCATTGAAGTGAACTCCCACTGGGGTTCTGAGCTCCGGGCTCACCGAGCCGTCGGCCAGAACCAGCCGTCCTCTGACGAGGCGCCACTACGACTCCGAGTCCTTTAAGTCGCCCACGAGCTCAGCAAAGTGACTCCAGTACCACAGAGTTCAGTGTTTAGGGTTTATAACTCAAGCTGAAGGGAAGTTAAATAAGTGTGATATATACAAAGTTCTTTGCAGGGTTAGTGACTTGAGTCTCCTCTCTGGACTTCCTCCCACTCATCTAAAAAATCTGACTTTGGCCCGTTTACACGACAACGTTTCCGGTGGAAAAACATCTTTTTTGGGGGGGCAAATTTGCTTCAAAATGATTTTGTGTTTAATTTTATTCTAGCTTTTCCAGTTTGAATTGAGTTACTGACATTACACATTGCAGATATCGATGCAGCTACTTCTAAATTGTACAGCAGCTTTACAAGGAGGCTGCAGCAGACCGTTACATGAGGACATCTTTAATGATAACTAAGATCGGGTGGAGAAAGTCTCTGGTGGATTGTACTCGCCAGTCGCAGCGTCTGGAGCTCTCACCGAACTGTGGGAGCAGGACTGGGAGGACTCTGAGGGCTGCAGTGGTTTCTCCCTGCCACCTGCTGTGTTCCGTGCACTCATGAATCACGTCTGCTCTTTCACTTAGACGCACTGAACAACAAAGACTATTAATCACAACTTTTCTCTTCAGCCTTTCCTCTGTTTCTGTCCCATGCAATTATCAAACCTTGTATTTCATTCATCTATTCCCGCCACTTTTAGTAATCCGCCCTCAATCGGGAATGTTTTGGTTTTAGAACTAAATGTAGTTTTGCAGTTAAATTGGCTGCGATGGAGCCGCAGTTTAGTTCAGGGGACACATAAAGACAATTTCATCTTGAGTGAGTCGGACCAGTAAAACAGCGCCGCGATAACTTTTAAAGTTTTTCTTTGTTGTGTATACGTGATGAAAATATTGATATTAAAAAAACAACCACTACAAACAACTACTTGGTTGTCTGGCGGCTGGAGTGGAGCCTCTTGCGGCCGGTTTTGGCCCTCGGCCCTCATGTTTGACCCGGCATGTAAAGTCACAACCTTTAGCTGGATAAAACAGTGTCGTCGATGGACGGAGCAATAGAGGGTATAACTGTCACCGGTACTGTCAAAGTTGTCATTTTACATACTATTTTTACATACTCGCCTCACAGTGAAAAGGTCCCGGTTCCTCTGACCCACTGCAGCAATCGAGACCACAGTTGCACCTCAGCACATTGTGATGTTTTCCAACACAAACTGCAGGAGCCACAACGCAACATGAAACTTTCCAGTAAGCAGCAGGATTCAAACCCGTGATGTGATTTTTTTTTTTTTTTATAGTTTTTGACTCTTGTTACAGGAACGCTTTTGGACAAAACAAGTGCAGTTTCAGAATATGACCGCAAGAGTGTGCTATTTCGGTTTCTTTACCTGCAAATGCAGTGTGTTCAATACAAACAATAACAATGATGATGATGATGATGATGATGATGATGATGATGATGATGATGATGATGATAGTAATAATTCACAAATCACAAAATTACTAAATCATTGCAATATTTATTATTTACATACAGGTACATATTTATCTGTTACTGTTTTGAACTAAACAAGTGCAGTTTTAGGATATGACCGCTAGAGTGCTTTTTTTAGTTTATTCACCTGAAAATGGTCAATTTAAGTGTGTTCATTACAAATGACGACAATAATAATAATAATAATAATAATAATAATAATAATAATAATAAGGATGATGATAATGATAATAATAATAATAATAATAATAATAATAATAATAATAATAATAATAATAATAATAATAATAATAATAATAATAATAATAATAATAATTTCCAAAAACTAATTTACTAATTAATCTAAATAAATAAAAATCCAGTATTTATTGTTTAAATACAGTTACATATGTATCTGATATTATTTCAAACAGCTTAGAACTTGAAATTTAGTTTTGAGGATTTTTTGTTTTATAATTTAAACTACTAACACATTTATCACGGAGTGTTACAAATTATGATTCACAATTCAATTCAATTCAATTCAATTTTATTTGTAAAGCGCTAAATCACATCAACAGACATCTCAAAGCGCTTTTACAATGATAGAGAACAACAGAACCCAGCTAAACCCTTCCAAAGCAGCAGATGTAACAAACAGGAAAAACTCCCTCACAGGAAAAAAAGTTCAGAAGAACTCCCTCTTCAGGAAGAAAGCGTGGGGCGGACCCTAGACTCAGGACCCTAGACTTTCTCCCCCCATCCGTCTTGACCAGTTGGGGGGAGAAGTACATGGGATAGGACAGGGAGAGAGAAGAAGAGAAGAGGAAGAGAGAGAGTGGCAGACAGGCAAGATAAACACAAATACTAAGAAAAGTCTATGATGAGCGTTGGTCTGATGATGAACCAATCTCAGTCTGGAGTTTAAGTGCCGTTGCGGTGGGGTCCCGGTGCTGTGGTGGGGTCGGGTAGTAGGACCGTGGTAACTCCACTCTGGGAGTCTTGGGTCTGATTCCCTGGATCCTGCTCCCCTCCTGACAAAATGAAAGTACTTTTTTGTGTGTGTAATCTCTCCTTGAATTTCTTTTTCTTCAGTGAGAAGTTAAATATTTTGGGCCATTATATGACTTCTGTAATGCTTCCACTTTCAAAAGTAATAGCAATATTATTTTAACCATCTCAGCTCACAGCAGAATTCAGACATTGTGAATTTTCATAAGTATTTTGTATTTTTCGGACTTGTTGGTGTTGATAGTTGTGACCTAGTATGACCCTGGCAGTGAACTGCAGGGTGTCAGAGGCGGCGCCAGAGGTTTTTTTTTTCTACTGGTGCTTTGGGGGAGCTCTCGAGCATTCAGTGACGGTGCCGTTGGGGATGTCTAGTTAATTCCCTTCTACCACTGACAGTATGTGCGCACTGCAACATGCACGTAACAATCACGCACATATTGGAAAGGTTCTGCTATTTAAAACATTGTTATGAAACACAATACTCGAGATATTTATCCAAAGTGATCAAGATGAAAGGTTTACAAGCCGGCCACTTAAACACACTGAATGGAAACTTTAACACAAGAATGTCACTGATGGAGCCTCAGCAGCCGCAGGAAGCAAAACACACAGCAGGTTTTCATTTAGGCCTCAAACACAAAGACACTAACTCCTGCTGCCAGTCAACAAAACCACAACTGAAAGAAAATATTTTCAATGGATCTAATGACATAATAACAAACACTACATAGAACCAACCAGGAGTCAGAATTTGGATCTAAACCACCAAACAGGCAATAATCACCCCTCACCATGAGATGTTATAATAAAACTGTATGTCGGTTGTTGTGGTTTAGAGCGAAGGCGTCAGGGATTTTGTCTTTTTTTTTTTTTTTAATGTTTGTTCAAAAAGCGCTCAATGTTTTATTACTATAAGTAAGTTATACAGTCACCACCGGTGTGTCCAAATAGTCCATCGTATCTCCTTTCCTATCCACTTTTCCTTAACCTTGTTGTTGCTGCAAGGAATTGTGGGGCAGCATGATCTCGTCTCCCTTCAGTAAAGGATGCATCGGTGTTTCAGAGGCTAAAGGAGGTTCTAAAGGAAGCACTGAGCCTCCTTTCCTTAGCTTATAGAGAATTTGAATGCTCTTTATCATGGCCGCCACTGAAACACGTCAGGGGTTTAAGGAGAAGTGGATAGGAAAGGAAATAGGAGGGACTATTTGGAAGCACTCTCAATAACAGAAAGTAGTAAGTTCTAAGGTTAACGTGTCTCCTGCACGACTGGCTGAATCAGATTACACTGCTTTTTAGTAAAAAAAAAACAATTAAAAAAATACATGTTTTATTGGTGCAGTTACCTTCACTTTCTCCACTAAATCAAGAGTTTCAAACTCATATTCCTAAATAATTGAACAAATATTTAGATTCTTAAGTGTTGGTTAGCTTTAGCTGCTAACAAGCTGGTGTTTGTTCCGCTGTTTGTTTCTGTGAAGCTCCGCCTCAATCAGCGCCAGCCAATCAGCTCTGAGCTTCTAAATGACATTGTTAGTGGGGCTTCAGGCTTCAAGCCCCACGAGGCATCAAAATCATGTGAACTGAATGATCGGAGCCACAGCCTGAGCATTTCACTTTCACTTTACTGCATCCAATACACACTGCATGGTGAGAGAGCGGCGAGCTACACTAATGCACCATCAGTGTGGATCAGGAGGAAACAACCTGAAGCAGCAAGAGGAGACCAAGAACCAGGGAGTTCAGTCCTCACACAGTAACTATGTGATATATAGGAGGACGTTTTATTCACAGACAAGAAAATATTGTAGATAATCTTAAAGAATTAATAGCATACTTTGCATGCAGTCCTTTCTGATAACACCAGGTGGCGCTCAGCCCCACCTGCCCCTAATGACCAGTCGCCCCTGGTGACATTAGCTTATTTGCACTGGGACTGATTTTGGTAACTGCAGCCCACTTGTTCTATTGCATTTGCTCGTCGAATTAAAAACTCAATTAGCGGCTGTGCGGCCAGAAAAAAGAGAGAAGGGAAGGAGGGAGAGAGGGAGGGAGGGAGAGAGGGAGGGAGATGCATGTATGTGCATAATTTAGTTTTCTTTTAAATTGATTTGCATGTAGTCCTAAAACAGGCAATTTATGATGTAAATAACGAAATATATGAGGCCTACACGGCTTCAAAGTGCACATTTTTACGTGCAGTTGGTATTATTACTAATCAGGGCCTGGCGCCAGGATGCCAGAGCTTCATTTTGCAATTTGTGCAGGTTGATTTACTGCGCTCCTGTTGGTTGCAATTTGAAAAAACCTATTTATCTATCATTTATATGTGGTTATTTTAAGCAGATATGAAGCTGTGGGGGTACGTCCGAAATGTCCCTCCTAACTCCTTATCTATGGACTTTACCTTAACCCCCTGGATGACGTCACGGGGTTAAGGAAAGGAGTTAGGAGGCTTCCTAAAGGAGTTAGTGAAAGGTGATCACGGTGGTGTGGCAGTCGGACAGCACTTTCACTTCGTGACGTCCTAATTATGCGACGGAGGCGCAAGTTAGTGACGTCCACCATGGTGGGGAAAGAACTACAAGTTTCTGAAAATGTACTACAAAAAGTGCATTTGGGTTTTATATGATTTAAAGTTGTTCAAGGCAGATTATTGTTTTGGTAACTTACATGATCTGCTCCTTTTTCTGACATCAGGAGTTTCCCTGAAGGCTCGGATGAGCGGGTCCCTTTAAATGTTGTCGACGTAAGGAATTGTGGGGCAGCGTGAGCTCGCCTCCTTTGGTAAAGGAAGCATCAGTGGTTCCTATGCTAAAGGAGGTTCTAAAGGAAGCAACGAGCCTCCTTTCCTTTGCTTATTGAGAAATCAGAAAGTCTTTATCATGGCCGCCACACAAAACACTTCTGGGGTTCAGGAGAAGTCGATAGATAAGGAGATAGGAGGGACAATTCAGACGTACCCTGGGTGTGTTTTTGCAGGTTTGCACGGGTGTCTGTCAAGAATTATTGTACCGCATTTTTTATTGACCTGTTTAATTGACCTGTCAAAGGCTTTTGGCACTGTGGATCACTCTCTTTTAGTTGAAGCTCTAACTGAGATTGGCATCTCAGAGCAAGCAGTCGGCTGGTTCATCGACTAGCTGTCAGACAGATGCCAGTCCATTCAAATGAGCGGCTCAATTTCCCCATTTTTAGAGTCACCAAAGGTGTGCCACAGGGCTCGGTCCTTGGACCCATTTTATTTTCTATTTATGTAAATGATCTGTGCAATAATTGACCAAACGTGTCATACCACCTTCATGCTGATGACGCTATCATTTACTGTCGTTCTTCATCTCTGATTCTACAAGACTCTTCTTGGCTTGGTTCCTTCTTTTTAACATTTTTACTGTTCAATAATTATCTTAAACTTTTATTGCACTTTATTCTATTATTATTTACCTTAAAACCTGCATTTTATCATCTAAATTTTGTTTATGGATCTCTGCACTACCGCACTTCAACTATTGTATTATGTTAATTCAGTTTTATTTGTCATAAATCTGTTGACGCGTTGTGCGCTGCGGACCTCTTGGCCAGGTCACCTTGTAAAAGAGATCTCCATCTCAATGTTTTTTTTTTTAACTTTTCCTGGTTAAATAAAGTTTAATGACTGACCTTCGTGGTTTGGGCTGGTTTTCATTGGAATGGGCGGGTTCTAAGATGTGACTGGGCTGGAAACTGTCAATCTGATCTGGCAACGCTGCATGCAGGGTGTGGACTTACAGGAAAGTGAAACTCGGGGCTGACAGGCACCACGGAGACTCCGAGCTGATAGGAACCAGGGAACAACCCGTCCGTTAGACAGACATGGCGTCCTCTCTGTTCGCAGAAGACCTGACCTGCTCCATCTGCCAGAGCATCTTCAGCGACCCGGTCACCCTCCAGTGTGGACACTCGTTCTGCCGGCGCTGTGCAGGGGAAGCTCTGGCCGTCGGGCCGCGGTGTCCTCAGTGCAGCCTGGCCGTGGTGGTGACCGAGGCCCATGATCTGCCCTCCAGCTTCATCCTGAGGAGCCTGGCTGAGAAGGCCCGAGGAGCCCAGAGCCTGGAGGCCGACAGAGTCCAGGTGAGGAGGAGGAGGAGGAGGAGGAGGAGTGACCAACCAGCAATAACGGAGGAGTAAAACTTTATGGAGAACTCACTAACATGTTTGTTGAAGGGGGTTTCAACTAGTTGAACCATCATCATGTACAACCTGCTTGTTTTATATTTCACTGGAGATGCAGTACTTGTACCAGTAAAAGATCATCTAATATGACAGACTGTAGATTATGTCCAAGAGGAGGAGAAAGTTAGTTCGTACAACACCAGCAACTTGGTCACCAGTGACGCTTCTTGCTGGACATGATTAAAGAATGAGTGACGCAGGACCGGGCTCGCTGCGTGTCGCCCCGCGCTGCCGCTCGCTGTGCCGGACGTGCGCGGAGCGTCGATAGAGAAAGAACTCGGTAGTCATAAAAAAGAAGACTGATTAATCCTTCACAAATGTTTCAAACAACAGGGAAAGTATTTTTTTTTTTTTGAAAGTTTTACACCACTTGTTTTTAGTGAAAAATATCTTCTAGTATAGTGTCATGTAATATATGTAAGAAATAAAACAAAATGTAAACGCCATGATGACGTCAATATTTTTTTATTGAACTTGAAAATTACATATACATTCTGGAACTTTTGGACTTCATAATAAAACTACTGAACTCCGTGCTCACTGTTATATCAGAAGATATGAAGTGCTTATTGTGAACTATAGTCTCTGCATTCAAAGCTGAGGTGTGGCACTTTCTCTGTGTGGATCTTGAGCATGTGATAGCCAGGTTGTCGTGGTTTTACAAGTTTTTCTTTTTTTTATATGGATCAGCAAAGGTCATATATAATTACACTAAAAAGCACAATAAAAACTTCACTCTCTCCACCGTGTTTTATGGAATACATTGGAAACTACTTAAAGCCACAGGTGGATTAGACTGATTCCAGCTTGGTATACTAAGACTTCTCCCAATGAAGACTTATGATGAAACTTCTTGGGTTTTGATCATCAGGTCATGACTTCTATTCTCCTCGATATTAATGAGGAAACCAAACTCTTTCACAGCGTTCATCATAGAGAGAACTAATCTCTTTGAACTGAGACGTTCTACTTCACATCAACACTGTTACGCCTCTAATTCAGCTGAGCTGAATGTCTGAGGATCAAATGATTGCCAGTCGGTTTTGCTGCTTCTTGTCTTTAATAACGGTCCTTTTTCTTTACAGGCGGTCGATCTGTGTCCAGAACATGACGAAAAGCTGAAGCTCTTCTGCTTCACAGATCAGCAGTTGGCTTGCATCATATGCAGAGATTCGGAGAGACACGAAGGACACAAATTTAAACCAATCAAAGAGGCAGATGCGGTCCTGAGAAAGGAGCTGGAAAACTTTGTAGAAAACGTTTCCAGTGATATCAGTGCAGTTCAGGATGTAGCTCACAGGCAGAGGGAGGAAATCTCAAAAAGCAAAGAAAAGTCCGAGCGCCTCACGACACAAATCAGCAGCCAGTTCAAAGAGATGCACGAGTTTCTGCGAAGGAGAGAAAAGGAGATAAAGAACGAGTTGAAACAAAAGCAAAAGGATGACATGAAGAGAATGAGCGAGAATTTAAGTATTGTGGAGGCGGCTTTGTCTGAGAGCAGAGAGCTGCAGGTTAAAGCAACCTCCACTCTGACAATAACCAACCCAGAGAAGTTCTTAAAGACCTGGACGGAGGACAACAACAGGAAGACCCCTGGAGTCTTGCTCAGACCCAGAGCCAACAAGCTCACAGTGGAGGACTCGTCTTTCTCTTTGGGTCCTTATGAAAGCCACCTGCAGTTCTTTGTGTGGAAGGAAATGCTTCAGGAGATCCATCCCCGAGCAGAGCGCCTTTCACTCACAACCAACAGTCCAGAAGTAATTATAACCAACAGTGGGCGGAGTTTGATTTGGCAGCAATTCCAACATGCAAACACCAAATTCAAGGGAAACCCTTATCGTGATTTCAGACTAAAGAAAGTTGAGGGGATGTTTGACAAAAACGATGTCCAGGTGTTCAGTTCCAGCGAGTTCAGTTCAGGACAGCACTACTGGGAAGTCGACGTAGGAAGTCGAGATATTTGGAAACTCGGCATTAATGACTATTTCCTTGACTTGGACGGGCAACAATATACCGTCTGTGGTCCGAACGAAACCAGAGCGGTGACACTGGCAAACAGAGCGCAGAAGATTGGGCTTTACCTAAACTGCTCTTCCAAGCAGCTCTCCTTCTATGATGCAGAGAGTCTCACACATATTGATACTGTGGATTTGAATCTCAGCTCTTCAGCTGTGTCAGCATTTTTTTCCATCCAGCACAGAGATCCTGATTATGACCCTTTAACTGTGTGTTGGTACTAAACAGGCAAGGAGCCTTCGTTCAATGTGGTTCTTCTAGAAAATCCACTGTAATGTTGAAATGTAAATACAACAACTGTTTGGTAGCAACAACTTGCAGTTGTTTTTTTTTTAACATTTTATTAAATTTTTTTTTTAATTTTCTGAATAACTGACTAAATAGTTTTAAGTTTGGTGTTGTTTCTGCTCCTCTGATGGTTGTGTGTGATGTGTTTTTTGAAGAATCCCAGAAGATGTTGATGCTGATTTCCAAGCTGGAGTGGTGTGTACGTGCTGATTGTTGATATTGAGACTATATTGTGGAGCGTCGGATCCTTAGTGTTACTTCTTCAGCCGAGTTTCACATGGAAACATAAAACAGAGGCTTTACAGTCTGTTAATGCGTGTGGAGTTACATAGTTATGTTATATTTGAATCTCTATCAAAGTTGTACTTTTTTGATCGTTTTCAGATGTTTCTGTTCAACAGGGATGTTTACAGTGTTGGAGGATCAGCCTAAGAAATTAAAAGTAAAGTTGGTCCAGAGGGCGGCGTCCCAGTCTGCACACACAGACATCCTCAGCACTAACAGATGGAGTCTTGTTGAAATATTTGTAGGAGTGTGGCGGTATCAACGCTCAAATCATTTTATCTCTTTTGAGTTTGTTTTCTCTAAACGTGTTTGCTGGAGTTGTTGTATCTGGAGTCCTGTTGTTATGAAACCCCGCTTATTTTACAAGTTTTCTTTCGTAGCTTTCAATATGTTGTCAGTCCTTTTGTACATATTTTCAAACTTGTTTTGGGATTATAACCACAGTCCTGAAATGTCCTGAATGTTGAGGTGTGGCATCACAGTTAATGTACCCAGATTTAATGAACACTGTAATAAACAAACTGCATGGCAAAATGTTGTAGCGTGGTGAAGATCCTTTTTTTAAATATCAAGTTTAACTTTGTGGTTCTCTTAACAGTTAACAGTGGGCACCCCCTGACAACACGTTCATCTACTTGCTCAACTTAATTTTTATTATTGATGGACGGTTGACAAAAGACATGTTTACTCCGCACATGAGGAGTAATTATTGTACATTTTCGACAGACCAACAGACAAGACACACTGTACACAGCAGCAGCGCTATAACACATACTTGACGTCACTGAACCTCTTTATCTCTCGAAAAACAAGAAGAAGAAAAAAAAAGCTGTTTATCATTCAATAAAACAGACTCACTTCAGTTTCAGGTTCACGTTCTTTGAAAATATTCTCATTCGCGTCTCGGATGAACCAATTCTTTAAACAAATGTGAAACAAATCCTGAAACAGACTGAACATTCACTCTGATAATAAGACAAACAAATGAAAGATGGTACTCATTTTGAGCCTAAATTTAATATTTAACATTCAGTTTTAATTGAACTTTTCCTTATTTGGATGACATGAGCTTCTTTTTCAATAAATATTCCTGCCCTTCCTCCTCGTACCACTTGAGGGCGCT
This sequence comes from Lipophrys pholis, assembly GCF_963383615.2. Lineage (NCBI taxonomy): Eukaryota > Metazoa > Chordata > Actinopteri > Blenniiformes > Blenniidae > Lipophrys > Lipophrys pholis. The sequence goes on along the minus strand of NC_137630.1, from coordinate 5,027,091 downwards.
CAAGTCCCACGCAGGCCTCGGTGTAAAACTGGTTTACCAGTGTTCGAGGCAGAAGGAAAAGATGGGTCACAGATTTGATTCCCACGAGCCACTGCTGAGGGAAGACCTTTGACCCCCATCAGCTCCCCAGAGGGCCTCAACACATGGCTCAAATCTGTACGGTTTGACGTCCAACGCTTCCTTGAACATTTCCTATACTCTATAAAGTGAAACCTTAAAGTTTTTCTTTGTTGTGGTGCAGAGTATACGTGATGAAAATGTTGATATTTTCATAAAAGAACAATTAGTACACAAAATAACTACAACGTTACCACAAAGCCAATTTTAACAAAACCTTGTGACGTAAAAAAGAAAAACTTCGCCTATAGCTGTTGCATTCTGCATATTTTTGGAAACTCGCCCTGACAGCATGGTTTTGACACTAATACTAGATTGCTTGTGTTCCAAAGGTAAAGCTGATAACACTATTTGAAATGTTAAAACAGAAAGAAAGCCAAGGTGAGTAAACTGTGTAAACGTTCCCATAAATTAAAACACCAATATACCAATATAAAACGGCAATATAAAAAGTAAACTTTAACACATTTACTCAGTTTCTATTTTTAATGATTTTTAATTGATAAAGCTTAAAGTAGGTCACACTACATACAGTCTCTCTCTCTCTCTCTCTCTCTCTCTCTCTCTCTCTCTCTCTCTCTCTCTCTCTCTCTCTCCCATTAAAACTGTACACTATCACTTGCAGGACGATACAGATATCTAATCTTTTATCAAATCTTAGAATCCAATTAAGTTTCATTGTCGTTGGAGTTGTTGTTTTCATGGAAATCAAACAAATTCCTGTACCTGTTTAAAATATGTGGAAGATGAAAATGGAGCAGTACACAACAGGTAAGAAGGAATGTTGGAACATTCCGATCAAGATAATACAAATAACTGCAAAGCAATACCGAATTTTTTTTATTATTGCCTTCAGTGCACCCGTGATGGTGATTCAGTAGTGTCAGAAAGCTCCGGGTAGATATAGTTTACCACCCTATCGTTTTGATGCACGTTACTTCACCAGCAGATCAGTGAAAACACACAAAAGGGTCAGGGTTGTTATAGGGTTATAGGGCTATTCTATGGTGAGACTAAATCAGAGCTGTCTTTAGAACATAACACAGATGTGAACACTCTGCATGCTGCACATACTTGGTATCACACCATGTAACGCTCAATTTATTTGCAGCAAAAGACAAAACTTGGGACTGAAAGTTGCCAATACTCCATCCAGGCCTGTGGTAATTACACAGCTCTGACCTCTAGGTGGCAGCAAGTCCTCACATTTGAGGCTGTGAACGTCCAGTCTGATCTCCACACATAACAAACCACAGCTCAGGGTGGGTTTTATTAGAGCTTCTCCTGCTTAATTTCCAGATTGTCTGGGATTAAATGGTTTGCAGGTCAGCAGCAGTTTGGGTGAGAGTGTGACATGGTGATAGTCACTCCATGCAAACTTCAAACAGCCTCAGTTCTAATTTACTTCTGTTATGAAGAGATTAAAGGTTGAACTAGCTGGATGTGGTTTCCATGGCAATATTGTAAATGTCATTCTTAGTGTCTTTTTGCCTTTTCCAGGCAAAGATAAAGACGGGAGGAGATAAAGATCTTAATCTGAATGTGAGCATTCGCACGGGGCCACAAAAGTGCAGCGTGTGAGCCGTTTGTCACGCTGAGTCGTGAAGCGGTGTGACCTTTCCTGAGAACCAGTGAAATGTCCATCGATCGAGAAGCAGGTGTTTCTTTTACGTCACGTCACAAAACAAAGAAATGCAAGGCTTTTCATGGTCAGACACCTTGATCCTTTACAGTGAAGCGCCAGCCTTCACCGGGCTGAGCCCGTCGGTCCTTTTCATTGCTCCGGCTTCTTCATCCCATCACAGCCGATCAGAGAAGATCATGTAGGTTTGGAGCAGAGACACAAAGGATTGTAGGACAACTCCTCCACAAAACTGCTACCCTGGAAAACTCGTCCACGGATGAGATTTCAGAATTTTTTGGAGAAAATAAAGCCTATACTTTTACATATTGGTATTTCTAATTGATATTTAATATATTTTTCATATATCTAGTATATGTCCATATATATTTAGTATAGTATCATATGGGTTTTTTCTCTTTGTTTACCATTCTCTTAATGGTAAACAAAGAGAACAAGTGCATGTAAATACATTTTTAGGAATTACTGTTGATGAAAAGCTTGATTGGAAACAGCATATAAATATCCTGAAGTCAAAATTAGTAAAAAATATTGGACTAATGTGTAAAATCAGATCAGTATTAGATCAAAATTCACTCAACTTATTATTCTTCCATATTTGAATTATGGTATGGAAATATATGGAAATAATTATAAAGCAAACATTGATCCTTTTTTTTTTTTACTTCAGAAGAAGGAATCAAGCTGATTATTATTATGTTCCAACAAATCCTCTGTTTGCCATATAAAAGACGTTAAAAATACACACTACTGTTGACCTTAATACACGAGCAGGTTTATGTGTCATACATACTTAATAATCCTTCCAAATGTGTCAAACATACTTTGAAATCCAATCGTTCGAATCAATAATCCTGAAAAAAGTAGTAGTGGACAAGTTGTCCAGGATTACAGTTTTGTGGACGAGTCGTCCTTGCACCATATATATATATATATATATATATATATATATATATATATATATATATAAAAATTACATTTATTGAGTCAACATGCACGTACTTGATATTTTTCATGAAAGTATGATTAATGATATCATGAGCGTTGCTGTGTGTGTGTGTGTGTGTGTGTGTGTGTGTGTGTGTGTGTGTGTGTGTGTGTGTGTGTGTGTGTGTGTGTGTGTGCGTGTGTGTGCGTGTGTGTGTGTCCGTCCACTGATTGAATTGTAACGTGTCCAGCTCTTCGTGATAAAGCGGTGTTGATGGATGGACAGATGCCGATTTTTTGACAACAAACTTTACTTGAATTTGAACCAAAAAAGTCCACAGTACATTTCAAAGACTTTAGAAGTCTTTATCCATCCATCCAGTTCTCTATTCTACTATTCCCTCGACCTGATGAATGAAATTGGCAGACGACACGGTGGCGATGGGACGGACATCCCACGGTGACGAGCTCACAGGCAGGAGGTGGACGACCCGATGGGACAACAGCCTCAGCAGTCATGTGGAGGGAACAAAGGAGATGGTGGTGGACTTCAGGAGGGATGACCACGCTCCCTCTCGACTCTTCTTCGAAGGCGATGCTGTAGAGATGGGTGACACCAGCAAGTGTCTGGGCGTTCACATCTCCTGGGACTTCCAGTGGACCAGAAACACAGCGAACGTGGTCAAAAAGGCCCACAACACCTCAATTACCTGAGGAGGCTAAAGCAGAACACAAGACCACCTGTTGTATTCTGCCATGCAGAGAGGACATCTACACTAGTGTTTCACGCATAAGAAACACTGATGCATCCTTTATCAAAGGAGACGAGCTCATGCTGCCCTACAATTCCTTGCAGCAACAACATTTAAGGGATTCGCTCATCCGAGCGTTCAGGGAAACTCCCGAGTGATTAAAAAGCAGTGGCGTTCATTTCAGACCTCGGTCTTCACTAGTGCTGCTCTGACTCAATCCACCCCTCAATAACTTTGTTATGGCCACAAAAACCATCTTATACAGAAATGTAGTATGAAGAGTCATTGCATCACAGATAGATACTCATGTAGCCACAATAAATACCTTTACTGATGAAAAAATATCCAGAGCTCATGTCTCTCCTTCTGCTGCAGCTCCGTAAAAAAGCGGCTGCTATTCCAGAAGCTTCTGGGGGTTGAGGAGGGTGATGAATGTCAGCTTTTCATGGTGTTGAAAATGATATGTTGGCAAACAATATAATCTTGAATCCTGCCATGGAAGCTGTAGTGCGCGCAATTAACTTGCACTGGAGTGCTGCGGTGCGTTCAAAGACCTCTTGGAAAAGTCCCTCTTGAAAATTGTTTTGACAATAAATCTGCAACCAAATGTCTTTATCTTTTCCTTTAGTCATTGTAGGTTGACAAAACCGCTATTAAATCAACACAACTATATTTTTGTTCGTGCAGCTCGCTACAGATGCAGTCAGCTAGCGCTGGAGAGTGAACTCTCTGACGATCCAATCAGAGGGCTTGAATACGCTGACGTCACCCGAGGCCTGCTAGAAGGACTGAGTCGTCAATATCAAAATCTGATTGGTTGAAGCAGCAGCGTGACCGAAGCTTGTTTTACACAGTTTCTTCCCAGACGCTGTGAGACTCATGAGCAATATGCCGCAGTGCGAATGCGGCCTCAAGGCAAACTCGACTATTATCATCTGTTGTCTATATTGCTGCACTAGTTTCCTTCATTATTTTATTCTCTAAACTTTATGCCTACGTACACTGCTAGTCCTGAGTGACAAATGCTGTTTGCATGTGGAAGCGTGGAAATAACGATAAAGACCTTGAATCTTAAACCTTGATGATTTAGGGCCGGGGTGTCAAACTATATTTAAGTTTAGGGGCCACATAGTCGGATATCATCTTGAGTGGTAAAATAGTAGCATAATAACCTTTAAATTTAAACTTTGAAAGTTTTTCTTTGTTTGTGGTACAAGAGGAAAATATCTATATTTTCACAAAAAATGAACAATTAATCTGGAGAATGACCACAATCTCAACATAAACCAATTTGAATGAAACATTTTGGTCCAAAATACAGTGCAATGTCCTCAAAAAAAATTTAGGATCAAATAAATGAAGCACGGTCAAGGTCAATGTTACTTTATTCGTACCCGTAGGTAGACTTGTTTTACAGATTTTGTGATTATTTGGCATGTCATAACAAATAAGACACAAGATGAACCAGGCAAGCAGATAATTGGTCGAGTGAAACAAGACAGACCAGGCAAGTGCTCAATGTTCTAGTTAAGGACATTTCAACTTCAGCCAGTTAAGGCTTTTGAAAAACGGGTTTAGGTTATTCCGACTGGCCCGCAAAAACAGTTTTTTCAGCAGATAATATGCCAGATGAGACAGAACAAAGTCGTACAACAATGTGAGGAAATGTTCACCAATAAATAATTAAGATACAATCAGAAATAGATGAAGAAAAACAACAATAAAACACAATAAAACCTAACAGAGATAAAAAGCAGTCAGGAACATAAATCAGGAGAAGAACATTCAATGAAGAGTCACGACTATAAATAGAGCTAAAACTGCATAAATAGAATAAATACGATAAAGTGCAATGTCACTGGGTCTTATTCAGTTCAGTGGTGGCAAGAGGAACAAAGCTGTTCTTAAAACGTTTTGTTCTGCACCGTGGGACCAGGAGCCTTCGTCTAGAGGGGAAGAGAAGGATGGGAGTCATTATTAAGGATTGACGACGCTCCTCTGTACCTGTTTAGTGAACAGGGAGACCGAAACATTAAGAATCCTCTGAAAATTGAATTAAAATTGGGACAAAAAAAGATCTGAAAGCTGCAAACTACAACAGCGACCGACAATTAAAAAAAACAAAAAAATACAGACAGAATAAGTGTGACTTTGCTTTTACTAGAAGACACTTACACTGCCTTGCATCATGTCAGAGCCTGTGCTGGGTACAGTGCAGGCAGCAGGGGAGCAGAGTGGCGGTTCCCTCCGGGTAACCACCAGGGTAAAGTCCTGTCAGAGGTCTGTCAGTGTGAATACTCTCCCTCTCGCGTTGTGTGCACGTCTCTCTCTCATTCAGTATGCCGACACACCGCAGGCACATTGAGTTTGACCTTTCACAAGGCAGTGCCACTCTTCAGCATGAGCTTGCTTACATTCCAGCCACAAATGGTCGGGACCTTCTGGCATCCAAAAACAAAGCCAAGTACCGACAGCATGAGCAGCGAGCAGACTGACGCTGCTCGGGCCGCGGCCATGTCGTTATTTTCTTATTACTGAAGCAGTGGAAGCGAGTGCAGTCCTGTCACGCACAGATCCATTATCATGTCTGTATAATTGCCTCTGGTTTACTCTGACGTGAACTCCAAATGGACATGATAATGGATCTGAGCGTGTGCGTGTGCATCGATATCTCACGACCTACAACTTGTTATACAGCTTCTGTCCATTCGTCTGGAGACGCTGCTGTGTCGCGAGAAGGGACGGAAAAGGAGGCGAGAGGGAAGAGGACTTTTTAATGACCTGCTGTCTGTTCACGAGCATTACAGTTTAGTTTGTCTTTATGTTTCTGTCCAGTCTCGTGTGTCTCACCCTTTTTAGTTTGTTGTCAGAAGCTTCAACTAAAGTCATGTTTACTGTGGGAGCTACTTGTGTTTACGGCTCCTTCTACTTCTTATTTCTTTAAACCAGAGTCGACAGCGACTCAATTCCTTGGTTAAAAAAAACTACTGAAACTATGATCGATTCTGCTCTCCAGCCTGTTTCTTTATCGATACCCATCTCTTTCTTATCAGGTTTGCAGGTATAGTGAGCAGGGAAACATGTTGTGATGGAAACGACCAATCAATTCAGTGGAGCACTTCTCCACCTGTTGAAAGCTTCAAATACTAACGCATTCAATTATCAAACATCACAAGTTCTACACAGTTTCTGGAACATCGTGAATGATTAACTGCTATGAAATCTTTTATTTCCTTTTCATTTGGCAGCCCACAATGAGCTGTGTTCAATCGATATGGTGTCATATAGAGAAGACTTTCCAGGCAAAGGGGCAGAGATAACAGATCTTTGTATATATAGATCAGGGGGCTCAGCTTCAAACAATGAGTGTGAAACAAATGGCTTTATTGAAATTTAACGCTGCGTGGAGAGTTTCATTGTTTAATCATGAGGGTTGTGTTGCCTTACTTGCAAGTTAAAAGAGCTTCACATTGATTACAAACTCAGCTTTGCTGGCAAGATGAATCCTCGGTTTTGGTTTGTACACTCCATGATGCTTCCTGGTTTGCGTCCGACATCATGCTGCGGGAAAAAAAGTACCGATCAGCAGGGAGTCAATAAACGCCCCGAGGCATATAATTCCAGTGGATTGCAGCAATCTGACAACTTTGTATGAATCACAACTTTAGCATTTGTTGTTATATCCACCGTCACTCACCACATCATCTTTTGGTACAAAGTCGTTTTACACAAATGGAGGTTAGTTTTCTAGTTTGACTGGAAATCCTGTAATAATTATTGAACGTCCATTTTTGTTTCATTGTTCAAGCTCACTTTTGAATGTAAACAACTATGACAAATGACCGTTTGAAGAACAAGAGAGATCATGATCAGTTATTTTTTTTAAATTCAATTCAATTTTATTTGTAAAGCGCTAAATCACATCAACAAACATCTCAAAGCGCTCTTACAATGATAGAGTACAACAGAACCCAACTAAACCCTTCCAAAGCAGCAGATGTAACAAGCAACAGTGGAAACCAGGAAAAACTCCCTCGCATGGAGAGAAGTTCATAAGAAGTCCCTCTTCAGGAAGAAAGCGTGGGGCGGACCCTAGACTCTGGAAGGGCGGCCATCCGCCTTGACCGGTTGGGGGAGAAGTACATGGGATAGGACAGGGAGAGAGAGGAATAGAAGAGGGAGAGAGAGAGGAATAGAAGAGGGAGAGAGAGAGAGTGGCAGACAGGCCAGATAAGTACAAATACTAAGAAAAGTCTATGATGAGCGTTGGTCTGATGATGAACCAATCTCAGTCTGGAGTTTAAGGGCCGTGCCGTTGCGGTGGGGTCCCGGTGCTGTGGTGGGGTCGGGTAGTAGGACCGTCGTAACTCCACTCTGGGAGTCTTGGGTCTGATCCCCTGGATCCTGCTCCCCTCCTGTCAGGGAGAAAAACAGACGGCGGCAGTATCTGGTGGATCCAGTAATGTTGTTACACAGAGAGAAAGAAAGAAAGACAAGAAACAGAAGCTCCAAATGTAGAGTTCCTCCCTTTAACGGGAGAGAGGAAATCCCCTCAGCAGTCTAGGCCTAGAGCAGCTCAACTTAGTGCTCCTATTTTATTCCTAATGATAAGCTTTATCAAAGAGGAAGGTTTTTAGTCTACTCTTAAATAAACTAATGGTGTCGGCCCTTCGGACCGAGGCTGGTCGTTGATTCCAGAGTAAAGGAGCCATATGACTGAAACTCCTGCCTCCTGTTTTACTTTTATGGACTTTAGGGATTACCAACAGTCCTGCATCCTCAGAGCGAAGGGCTCGTGGAGGGTGAGACACTTCTAGAAGTTTCTCGATATAGGACGGAGCCTTCTGATGAAGAGTTTTATATGTGATCAGAAGGATCTTGAATTCTATTCTAGATTTAATTGGAAGCCAGTGTAAGGATGCTAAGACTGGGGAGATGTGCTCTCTTCTTCCAGTTCTGGTTAGTAAACCTGCAGCAGCGTTCTGCACTAGCTGTAAGGTCCTAACAGAGGAGTTTGGACAGCCTGACATTAGGGAGTTACAATAATCTAATCTTGAAGTCACAAAGGCATGAATAATTTTTTCTGCATCTTTGAAGGACAAGAAGTTTCTAAATGACTGACAAACATACTTGAAGATGTACAGAAGGAATCGCTTAAGGGGAGCACTGAGTGTCGTGGTTCAGATTTTCCCTTCACGAATCATCTTCCACACAAAATGTCACAATAACAATCATGACACCAAACAAATCTTCAATAATGTTTTGAATTAAATTACACATTTTATCATACAATCCACAAACACGTCTTTAGCTTAATTATGGGAGATTTCTTATCGTTTCAGAGGAAAGAAGGTTGACGTGTTTTGTGTCTCACTGTTTCCACTAAATATTTATGAAGAGTCAACACACTGCGCTTGTTTAGTGTCATCAGAAAAGGTACATGTGCTGGAATACATTTTTATTATATCTTAGGAATGTTATCTATTGAGTTAGTCCTTGTGGCAATAACCTTTGGTTGTGTTTGGATCACGCCTTTGAGCTGGACTGATCGCATTTTCTTTTGAGACCTGAGACTGACTGTGTTTTGTTCACTCGTGGTTGCCAGCAGGAGTGACATGTTCACTGGTGTGTGACGCTGCAGATCACTGTGTGGAGCTACCCATCACTTCACCGACACAGCAAACACTTTAGTGCAACACTCACTTCCTCAGTTCGTGTCTCACACTCTCCGGGCTTTGGAGAAATCCTCAGAGGAAAGAAGGCAAAAGTGGGTGAACAGTTTAATTCTGTTCAATACAATTCACACAATATGTACAGTTTATCAGAGCCTGTGTGTGTGTGTGTGTGTGTGTGTGTGTGTGTGTGTGTGTGTGTGTGTGTGTGTGTGTGTGTGTGTGTGTGTGTAAACAGTATCTCTCTCTGTATGTATCCTGTAGTGTGTTGAGATGGACAACAATCTCCTCCCTGAGTCGAACAGCATGTGACAGAAGATGTAGGAATCATATCAAACAGAATCAATAATTTCATCCTTCTTCTTTCCCATTCATCTTCTTTCACACTTTGTCCGTTTGGGGTCACGGTGGCAGTATAGAGAGCAGAGAGGCCCAGGCATCCCTGTCCTCCACAATCTCCTCCAGCTCTTCTGGGGGGACCCCGAGCTGCTCCCAGGCCAAGCCAGAGATATAATCTCTCCAGTGAGTTCTGGACCGACCCCAGGGCCTCCTCCTAGTTGCCTGGTAGACCTCTAAAGGGAGGCCACCAGGGGGCATCCTAATCAGATGAACTTCCCCGACTGGCTCCTCTCAATGTGGAGGAGTAGCTGCTCGACTTTGAGTCTCTCCTGAATGGCTGATCCCCTCACTCTATCACAAAGAGTGACCCGTCCACCCTGCGGAGAAAACTCATTTTGGCCGCTTGTACCCGTGATCTCATTCTTTCGGTTATGAGCCAAAGTTCATGACCACAGGTGAGGGTAGAGATGTGGACCGACCGGTAAACAGAGAGCTTTGCTTTATAGCTCAGCTCCTCTTCATCACAACAGTCCAGTACAGTGACTGCATTACTGCAGCCGCCTGTCTGAACCTGTAGCCGATCTCACGATCCTCGTCCCATCACTCGTGGATAAGACCCCGAGATACTTAAACTCCTCCACCTGGGTGAGGAAGCAATTATTTGAAAACCATCTAATTCCTAAATGATGTTGATAATGAATTAAAGCTTTTAGGTGGTTCAGTTCAGGTTAGATGTGACTGTATTGAAACACCAGCATTCATTTTCTGAGACATATCGTCTCCATAAAAAAAAAGTGTTTGTCGAATCCCCCAAATCCCCTGCTTTTCACTTTCACAGCCCAGAGCTGCACACTGAGTCTTTTGGTTTGGACTTTAACATGTTTTTCAACAAAAAGCGATGAAAAAATAGATCAGTCATATCAAAATAAAACCTGTCAGATTATGTAACTGACATCTTCTATCAGAGTTTTTGTGTATTTCTGATACATTTTACCTGTGACTCGTTTGGTCAAGTGGTTGAAAGGTTGCCGGTTCGATCCCCATCTCCACATGTCATGTCGCATTGTCTTTGAGCCTTAAACTGCATCCGGTGGATGGACTGAGTGCCTTGCACGGCAGCTGCCTCTATTGGTGTGTGTGAATGGGTGAATGTGATTAACTGTGTAATGCACTTTGGGGACAGCTTATGTTGTAAGAATGCGCTATATAAGTGAAATCCATTTACCAGAAAATACTACGATTTCTTTCCCAAACTACAGATTCAACAGTTCCTGAGTGCTTCAAGTGTTGTTCAGCTTATGACAATGCGTTCTGAGTTCTCAAAGCAGAGACACCACATCTTCATACAGAATTACAGCCTGTGAAACCACTGTCAATGCAAGGTTTTGCTGCTATGCAGGGAACATGCACCAACCCAGAGGCTTGTAGCAGAAATTCCACAGGGAGGATTTGGGGAGCAGGTAGCAGGAGTACAAATATGGCTTCATGGATAGCAGCCTACAGCCTCCTGTCTGCTGCTTTAATACCTGGATTTACTTGGTCAGACAGGAGAACTAATGTGGAATAACCTGAATTAACAAGCAGGAGCGTATTAGAAAAGCTGCTGGTGAAAGTTTTTCTGTTGTCTAACTTAAAAAAAAATGGAATTTAAAAAGAAAATTTTTGCTTTTCAGTGGTAAAGTGTCTTAATTGCATCCCCTGGGATTAAACCTTCTCCCAGTGAATGTTTTGGACCTCACAGGGAAAACAAGAGGAGGTGGAAACACATCTAAACAAACAAAGGGTCATGTTGAGACCGTCCTGCAGTCCTCCATTAAAAACTATCGTTAAAACTGTCAAATGTTGCACTTACAGCAGAAGTTCTTGTTTGTTCTCATCAGGGTGTACATCCAACCTCAGACCTGTGTTCCCTGGGCCGTACAACACTTCTGCCAGGCTCCTGTATGTAAGTATATATATGTACAGCAGAAACACACAGACTCTTAACAAAACTAAACTTGGCCGCAATCTGCCGAAACACAGAACACAAAGTGCACACTTGACATATAATTGATGAAAGCTACATATATTACAATAAAACAAATGCAGTTCTAACTTAGTAAAAGGGATAAAAACATGGGTAATATAAAAGACATTAAAAAGATGAGTGAAAACTAGATAGTATAAAAAGTCAGCATGGCGTTGAAGGCCAAAGAGAACAGGTGACCCTTTAGTTGTTCTTTTTTCTCATTGTGCTTAAAGTAAAAATATCATGAGATATTACAGAAACCAAGTCAGGAACAGGCTGAAGCCCAAATCGTTTTCTTTTCCTTTCCCGTATAATCCATGAAAACACAATTACCCAGAATATCAATGATACCAAAAGACAAAAAAAGAAGGAACCATCACTAGTTTTTAATGAATAGTTTATATTTGAATCGTTTCACTTGATAACCCTTAATTATAATTCTTTTCAAAGATTTTCTATAGCTGAACAAACAACTGCATAATTTTAACTGATCAATTAGCTTGTGCCTTATATTCACTGCATAACTGAAACATGTTTTGATCTTTGCTTGTCACGTTCTTTTCAAAAACACAGAACTCTTTAAATTCACATTTATTTTGTGTTTAATAAACTTAAGAATAGATCTTTAATAGATCTTCACACGATTGTGGCCATACTCCACTCTGGGCTCACTTCCGCGCGCATTCCATAACGTAACGCGGACACTGGTAGCATGAACGGGCCTTTAAAGGCTCTGCTGCTTCTTTCAGTTCATCCAGGAGACGAACAATCCACCGAGTCTTCGAATTCCTCTGGCAAGGCTCCTTTTGTCTCCACACTGATCTCTGTGATTCACTCTCACAGCTTCCCACAGTGGCGGAGCTGGCAGACAGTCTTTTCTCACACAACTGACCATATGGAAGAAGTCTGAAACAAACAAAGAAGCTTTGACCTCACACAGCCAGGCCAGGAACACAGCAGTCAGGCGTAATCCCACCAGCTGGTAACCGACTTCACTCAGATCTCCAACAAGGCTATGAAACCAAATCGTGTCTTTTCAGGTTTTACTCTTCATTAACTGTGGGATGTTTTATCATCTTATTCATCCAAACTCATACCTGCCTTGTGCTGTCTTCATGAATCTACAACGATTTGAATAATGCTACCCCTCGAGTCAATTATTGCTAAGCACAATCTGTCCACTAAGAAGTGTTACTAGGGAAATCAAGGAGTGGCTGTCATTTAATGTTTTACTGTTAAATGAGGACAAAACAGACACGTCATGTTTCAGTTCAATGATATTGAGACCGAGGGTCAAAAATCTTGGGGTGATATTCAACAGAGACTTGAAATTTAACAAACACATGGACAAGGTACTATGTGAAGATCACGGCCACCATTTTCTTCCCGATTCGTGATCTGCATTTCGGACTGCGTCTTCCCCGGAAAATATGCATTTTGATTGTAAAGCGTTACGTAATTCCTCGGGATTCCCTCGAATGACGTGGTCGGGAAACTCCTCATCGTGAGCCATTTTGAATTTTTCACCTCCGTCAACATTCAGACCGTCACCGGAACGTATCAAAAACTCTCTGGACTTAAACACATAAAAACAACTTCAACGGATTAAGTGATGCTTTTGAAAGGTAAAACTATTTTTGATTATTTTGAGTTTCTAATTCTGAAGTTTCATAACTTTTGATGGTTCAGAAAAAAAGTTGACTGAGCAAGAAGAGGAAGAGGAGGAGGAGGAGGAGGAGGAGGAAGAGGAACAGGAACAGAGACAGGATTTGATTTGTTATTGACCAATATAATAAAAATACATGACACACATTTACCATGTTATTAAAAGTGAAAGTTAAGCTTAAAGAGGAGTCACAGCGCAGCACCACGCTGCAGGGGAGGCTGTCCACTGGCTCATTAAGGTGAGTTAACAGATAAATATGTGTTTGTATTTTATATATTTGTCCGTTCAGTACAGGGTGTCCACTCTGTACGGGTCCCCTCGTCACAGGTTCCACTGTACACATATTTTATATTTTAGCAAACCATCTGCAGTGTCTTCAGCCATATTTTTCAAAAATTGACAGTCCAAATGACAGCTCGCTGCCTAAAACTGTCAGGCAGGAGGATCCACCTCCGGGTTGATCCGTCAACTACTCCTCTGCTTGATCATTACACTAAATATTTTACGTTGGCGCGCTAAATAAAATGCAACGAACATTTTAGTTTGTTGCACAAAAATTTATCTCCTACAGCGTTGGGAACTATTTCACCGGCAAACTAAAGTCTGATAAAAACAAGGGCTGTCTGTCCTTACATACGTTTGTTCAGTGTAGTGCATTTGTTTTGTTTTTGCATCACTTTTAAATGCATTAATTTAAATTTAAAGGCATTAAAAGTTTTTTAAAAACTTCAATTGTTTATTTATCACTATTTTCCAGTAATGTGACTTGGGAAAACCTGTAAACTGCATCCATCAGAAATGGAGGTGTGGAACCAGCAGGCCTTTTCAGCACGATGAGCTGAAACGACATCAAACGTTGAAGATTGAATACTGAGGCGTGGAAACCATTTTCCTACTTTGACAAGATGATATTCTTGGTTTTATAAGGGAAGGGAAGGACTGACTCTTGTGTGACAATCATGCTGACCTCTGTTAATGGAGGAACACACACCCTGCTATTTCTGTGTCTGTCCTGCAGCCGGGCGCCGTGGCCAGTCTGTCATTACATCAAAGTGTTTTCTTTAAGTGATTTCACTCTACAGTGGTGTAAAGACGAAGCTGTAGAGCCATGCCGTACGGCAGTATCAACCTGAGCATGGTGTGGCAGTATAGGCACCATCACTGGAGCAGTTGTTGTTCTGCCTTATTTATGTTGCTGAATTTCTTCGCTGGGTTCCACAGGAAGCCCGGAAATAGCAAAGACATTGATATATTTTTATTCCAAATTTTGTCGCGATGTTTGCGACTAAAAGTGAGGAAGATTTTTTTGTGGGTATAAATTCATTCAACTGGAGCTGAAGCTTTGTACTCCGTGACATCTCTCATTTTAATATTAGAAAGGTGAATGTAAAGCACAGTAAGGGTTGTATTGAGGGCACTGATAGAGCGGTGGGGTGGGGGGGGGTCTTAGGGATGGAATGTTTTATTGATAGAATAACGGTAGGGCTGCATAAGCAAGTTGCTTCTCCCTACTCCTTTTTAGACAGCAAATAAACATCATTATTATTATTATTATTATTATTATTATTATTGATATTCTTATTGTTGCTCCAGTTGTTATGATAACTAATATTATCTTTATCATACTATTATTAGTGCAAACATTGTTGTTTGATTGTCATTTATTTGTAAAATGTTCGAAATAAAGCCCACACCATACTATATCGTACAGAAAACGAGCATGAGTTCAAGCAGGTACATTTTTATCTAATTTATTTTTCTATTTTATTACTTCATTATTAATCCCCAGAGGCAAAACGTCTTCACTGAATTGACCCGTTGGCAGGCAGCCCCACTGCGAGGCACTCGGGGAAGCTGGTGGGGGCTGAGGGTCTTGCTCAGGGACCTGCGGTCAGTGATGGTCAAGTTACTTGGAAATAGTAATTAGATACTGATTACGTCCCCGAGAAAGTAATTCAGTTACTATACTGATTACTTATTTTCAAAAGTAATTAGTTACTTTATTTACTTTTTAAAAACATGCTGCACAACCTGAATACGCTGTGAAGCAATAGACATTTCTCATTCTATTCGTTCTGCGTATCCCATCATATGAAAGTAAATCAAATGAAACACTGTTTCTTTTTTTTTTTAAACCTATTTTGTTTGTTTTGATCTTTTAACTTCATGCTCATTGCAAAAAAAAGAAAATACAAAAACTGAAAAAACAACAACCCTAAAGCGTTCAAAGAGCCCAAAATCACTGTTACATACCACCAGAAATTCTTTTTACTGATAAAAACCTTCTTAACGTAGCCCTCAACTATTTCCATGAAGTATACTGACTTTGAAAATAATGGATATAGATGCACATGGAAAAAGTGAAGACATATCCTCAAAATACACTGTGAGCAATGTCTAAATATCAAAGCCATGTGTTGCTGTGGTTCTAACTACATATCCTTCCCGTTAACATCATCATTGCAATAGGCGACTGCTGCTTTCTTTTCGGTTGGAGGTGAGTCAGCGCTGCAGGGTGTCTTGCATATGACTCGGGGACTGACTGTTCTCTCTATTGATAATATCCGGACAAAGGCGATTGATTACTCCTGCTGCTGCTGCTGGACATAAACCAACTGCCCAATGTCACGAGACAGCCAACTGTCAGCTTAGTGTGCCTGGCTTCTTGGTGGGTTTATTTTGGCAGATGAGTCTGAGCATTGTGAAGGAGCCAAGAGCGACAGGTTGTCAGGAACAGTTCAAGAAAAACTGAACAAATCATATTCAAGTTAATGAACATAGTTTAGGCTCAGGGGTTTCATAGTGCAAAGGCGGTAAGTATATGAGGCAAACCACCGCTGGAGGGACAAAGCAGACAGATATCAAGTGAATGAAATCATGTGAAGTAGCAAACAACGGTGAGTGTGCTGGAGTTTGGTACCAACACTGATATCTGTTGTGTTTAGTGTTGACAACAAACTCGGAAAAGAAAAATAGGCATGAATTCTTATACTACTACTATGACAGTAAACTGCCTCTAGGTGTGAATGTGAGTGTGTGTGGTTGTCTGTCTGTGTTTGCCCTTTGATGGACTGGCGACCTGTGCAGGGTGTATCCTGCTCTCGCCCACAGTAAGCTGGGATCGGCTCCAGCGACTCACGTCCCTGAAAATGATAAGCGGTGTAGAAGATGGATGGATGGCTGGATAACTTCTCCCGTGGAATGAAAGAAAGCACCTCTGTGACCCAATGTTTAAATGAGGGGCAACTTCCACTGCAGAAGAGTGAAGAAGTTGCCGTGCCATCAACATTAAGAAAGCCATGACACTTGACTGTGAAGTCGTATGTGACAACTGTTTCTGGGGTGTTGTTCCATAAATACCACTGACTGGATTAGGGTGTACTGTGACACCACGTCTTTGAGACCTGGCTTTGAAAAGACTTCTATGCCAAAAAAATGTGGCCACATCAGGCTGCATCAAGCATTCAGGACTCATGTCAGGATCAAAACTGCTCAATTTCGAGTAGTGTAGACAACATACAACTTTAAACTGAATCAGTCCATGTCTTATTCACAAAAACATTGTGTGTATAAATCCAAAGCTATTTGGCCATATTTCAGAGTTCAAGGCCTAAATCCTCCTCACACATCATGTTGGCACTGCCAAATAATGCTGGATGGAGCTCTTGTGATGCCTGGTAGACCTTGGATACCCTCATCTTCTCATTGGGTTCCAGCTCCAGAATGGTATTCAGCACATTGTTACGGTTTTTCCCAATTGTTAAAACACAAAAGCCAATTCTCTTAACCAAATGACCAGTTCTCTAAACACATTTAATAAAACTAGCCCCCATTTGCCAAAACAATAAACACATTACACATGACGTGTGAAGTTCGAGTGAGAGGAGGGAGAGGAGCAGGCCCAGGAGGGAGAGCAAGACAAACTCGCACCACCATTACAGATGAGATCATGTCATTGTCCATGACAATGACTGAAGCAGGACAGGGGGTACGTCCGAAATGTCCCCCTGTCTCCTTATCTATGGACTTTACCTTAACCCCGTGGATGACGTCACGGGGTTAAGGAAAGGCGTTAGAAGGCTTCCTAAAGTAGTTAGTGAAAGGCAATCTCGGTGGTGTGGCAGTCGGACAGCGCTTTCACTTAGTGACGTCATAACAATGTGACGGCGGCACAAGTTAAT
Organism: Lipophrys pholis; assembly: GCF_963383615.2. Classification (NCBI taxonomy): domain Eukaryota; kingdom Metazoa; phylum Chordata; class Actinopteri; order Blenniiformes; family Blenniidae; genus Lipophrys; species Lipophrys pholis. The sequence goes on along the minus strand of NC_137630.1, from coordinate 5,009,787 downwards.
GACGTCCACCGTGGTGGGGGGGAAGAACTACAAGTTTCCGAAAATGGACTACAAAAAGCACATTTGGGTTTTATATGATTTAAAGTTGTTCAAGGCAGATTATTACTTTGGTAACTTACATGATCTGCTTCCTTTTTCTGACATTGTTACGGCCCTGGCCATATGTTTCAATTCTGTTAGTGTATTCCTGTGTTTTTGTTCTGATTCGTACCTCTCTGTGTGTGAGTCCTCTGTTTTTTTCAGAGCAGCTCTGCTCGCCCCGCACACCTCCAAGACAGCAAGTGGAGTCAATCCCCTATTGGTGGTCTCTTCACCTGCCAGGAGCCAAAAAGCGCAGCCGTTGCCTTCCTCGGGAGGTGTGGAGGAAAGGGGACTCGGCCTGACAGCAGCTGCGGTGCGTTTGTGTCTCATTTCTGAGAGTTTGTCTCAGAACCGGTGGTGTTCTCCTGAGCAAGCGGCGTCTGGCTGCAGGAACTCCACTCTCAGGCATTTCCGGTGCAGCTTCCCTCCACTGTGAGGCTCCCTCCACTGTCAAACAGGAAATGCGCGAGCTACTTAGTGGTAAGTTGCTATTTTTAAATTTCCTGAAAAGGTTATGAATGTATGGTTTCTTGCGTGTTCTCGCCGTTAATATACCTGCAGTAAACTAACATATATTGGTGATGAAAATAACAGCGTGTTACACCAGTGGTTTAAGGTACGTGTCATTTTAAAGCTAAGTAATGCTAATGGTGGTTAGCGTTAAACACTGTAGGTTTAACTCTTTTCAGAACATAACGTTGTGTATCCGATGAGTGAAACAGTTTGTAAAGAGTACAGCAAGCGACAAAGCCGCCATGCAGTAGCTAATGCATTGCAATGAAGTAGAAAACCTGTTATTCTCAGCTTGTGAAGGTTTTAGAGATGCGTGGTTCTCACAGGACAGCCAAAGTATCAACAAATAATGTAAAGCAACATGATGCATTACTGTACTTCATATTAGTATCTAAAGTAAAAAATAGCTCAACCTTAATCAGTTGTAGTGAAGAAATTAACATATATCAAATGCAGGAGTAATATTGATCCAGCAGCGATTGATAAAAGTGGCTGCTTTTAATTTTCTCCTTTTATTTAAATACTTTTTTTTTTATATGGGTATGTGTTTACATTTGCCATGTATTCAATAGGGGAAAAGCATCTTTGTGGTTGATTTCTATGACGTACCAACATGACGACAACCAACAGCCTGCAACGCACTCAAACTTTACCCCTAAGTGTACCATGTCATACTGATTTTCAATAAAAACATAATTGTTAAGCATTTTCACTGTTTTCATTCAAAATATTCCTTTATATTAGAACAATGCTCCAGTCAAAGATGCCATTGTGGTTCCTGTGTGGAAACCTGCTCACTCCTGCTCTCTGTAAGTGAGGATGCTCATTTTGACTTATCGGTAAACATTATCAAATGTTCATAAAAAATATTAGTATTATATAAGTTGTGTTCTGCTGTTTTATTTTGTTTTGTTGTCTTGTTCTTTCACACAATGTTGAGTTCAAATGTCAGGTTTTGAAGCCAACAATGAATCATTCTTGAAATTACTAATATACTTTTAGTGTGGATTACTTAAAAACCCTAATAGGGTCTTGCTTGTGTTTGAATATTGAAACTGATCATTTTACATGTTTAATGTTAAAGTCTGAACACCGTCCCCCAGATCACATTGCACCAATTAAGAACCTTCCTGCAGGTGGTGAGCCCACAGGAAGGTGGCGCCTGGCGTGGGACATGAACCCTCTACCTTGAGACTTTGAGTCTCATGCTCTACCAGCTGAGCTCGCCGGGGGCTTAATAAAACAGCGTTGGAAAGGTAATTTTTCTGTCTGTCTTTTCCATAGGACACGTGTGAATCAAGGCTTGTTGGTGGCTGCAGATGTGCAGCAAAGTGGGTTCAGATGAAAATGCACCCATTTATTGGCTGAGTTGATCTGCCTTCAGTACTGGACATGGGGGAGCACACTGGGGGAGCACCCATTCTGGCGTCTCTCCACTGGCTGCCTGTGCATTTTAGAATTAGTTTTAAGATTCTTTTATTTGTTTTTAAATCTCTGAATGTTCTCGCCCCGCCCTACCTCTCTGAGCTGCAACACCCCTGCTCGGTACCTCCGATCAGCTGATCAGCTTCTTCTGGAGGTACCGAGGTCCAAACGAACGCTCAGAGGGGATAGGGCCTTTTCTGTTGCAGCCCCTCTGTTGTGGCTCCACTGCCCGTCAGACAATCCCCCTCACTGTCCACTTTTAAAACCAATCTTAAGACACATTTTTATTCCTTGGCTTTTAACCATGTTTGAGACTCTGTGCCTGGTTTTATTGTTGCCAATCTTATTGTTTGTTTTACTGTATTTCACTGTTTTTACTCTTCCATTGTAATTTTATTTTTTACTTTGTCTTTTATGTGAAGCACTTTGGCTTCAGCCACAGTTGTTTTAAAGTGCTCTATGAATAAACTTGACTTGACTTAATACTTAATAAAAAAAGATCACACCCTGAACATTGTTTTCAATGAGTATTGTTGTGTGTATTGGATCCTCTGTAGTGTTTGCATTGAGTTGTGATACAGCACAGTAGTGTACATACTGTATTTTCTGTAGATTTACATACTGTTCATATGTGAAACACACATGTTTGAATGCCCAATACTCGACTGAGAACAGATACTGTGAGGTTTCTAAAAATGTGCTTTGGCAGTTGTTGAAAAAAAGAACATTCTCACACACTTGTGTTTTCAGTTGTTTTGTTGTCGTGTGTAATGATGTGTATAGTGTTTACATTTTTGCAGGTTTGAGCAACGGTTTTGGTGTGAAAGTTTGAATTTTGAAGACAGAGGGTGTAGTTTCTTTTCTGTAACTTTAGAAAAGTGTGTCGTGTTGAGAGATTTGGGAAAATCTGTTTAAGCATTTGAGAAAAACTGTAATATGAAAGTTAAGACTATGATAAACTGTTCATTTGAAAGCTTAAACTGTTAATCTGAAGGTCTGGTCAAAGTGTGAGCTTGACCAAGGATGAACCGCAAATTCGTGACGCGTTCCTCATTTAAACTTGAATGAAAACTCAGATTATTCATCAAATGCAGTTTTTCATTGATTTTAGTGGAAACAGTGCCACCACGATTCAGGTGGGAAGAGGAAGTGTAAAATGAGGAGATATCTGAAGATGGTTTAAACCGTGATAAATGGTTAATCTTAGGTTTATATGGATAATCTGAATACATAAACTTAATGTGAAGGGTTAAAATGTTATAAATGGTTAATCTTAGGTATATATGGATAATCTGAAGACGTAAACTTAATCTGAAAGGTTATAAACTGTTAATCTAGAGCTGTAAACCTTTAATCTGAAGGCGTAAACTGTTAATATGAAGGTTAAGACTGTTCATTTGAAGCCTTAAACTGTTCATCTGACCGTCTGGTCCCACCGTGAGCCACAGCGGTCTAAACTCTCACACACATAAAGCAGACTCTGCCATCTCTAACTGTTGTGCGACTTCGGTCGTGCATATACTAAAATTGGAACGATACAGAGAAGATTAGCATGGCCCCTGCGCAAGGATGACACGCAAATTCGTGAAGCGTTCCTTATTTAAAATTTAATGAAAAATCAGATTATTCATCAATTGCAGTTTTTCATTGATTTTAGTGGAAACAGTGCCACCACATCTCTGGTGGGAAGAGGAAGTGTAAAATGAGGAGATTAATCAGTGATTAATCTGAAGGTTTAAATTGTTATAAACGGTTAATCTTAGGTTTATATGGATAATCTGAAGACGTAAACTTAATCTGAAGTGTTAAACTGTTATAAACTGTTAATCTAGAGATTTCAATCTGAAGGCCTAAACTATTAATATGTAGGTTAAGACTGTTCATTTGAAGGTTTAAACTGTTCATCAGAAGGTCTGGTCCCACCGTGAGCCTCAGCGGTTTCAACTCTCACACACATAAAGCAGACTCTTCCCTCTCAGACTGTTGTGCGACTTCGGTCGTGCATATACTAAAATTGGAACGATACAGAGAAGATTAGCATGGCCCCTGCGCAAGGATGACACGCAAATTCGTGAAGAGTTCCTCATTTTAGCTTCAATGAAAACAGAGATTATTCATCAATTGCAGTTTTTCATTGATTTTAGTGGAAACAGTGCCACCACATCTCTGGTGGGAAGAGGAAGTGGAAAATTAGGACATTAATCTGTGATTAATCTGAAGGTTTAAATTGTTATAAACGGTTAATCTTAGGTTTATATGGATAATCTGAAGACGTAAACTTAATCTGAAGGGTTAAACTGTTATAAACTGTTAATCTAGAGCTGTAAACTTTTAATGTGAAGGGTTAAACTGTTAATATGTAGGTTAAGACTGTTCATTTGAAGGCTTAAACTGTTCTTCAGAAGGTCTGGTCCCACCGTGAGCCACAGCGGTCTCAACTCTCACACACATAAAGCAGACTCTGCCCTCTCACACTTTTGTGTGACTTCGGTCGTGCATATACTAAAATTGGAACGATACAGAGAAGATTAGCATGGCCCCTGCGCAAGGATGACACGCAAATTCGTGAAGCGTTCCTCATTTAAGCTTTAATGAAAACTCAAGATTATTCATCAATTGCAGTTTTTCATAGATTTTAGTGGAAACAGTGCCACCATATCTCAGGTGAGAAGAGGAAGTGTAAAATGAGGAGATTAATCAGTGATTAATCTGAAGGTGTAAAATGTTATAAATGGTTAATCTTAGGTTTATATGGAGAATCTGAAGAAATAAACTTAATCTGAAGGGTTAAACTGTTAATATGTAGGTTAAGACTGTTCATTTGAAGGTTTAAACTGTTCGTCAGAAGGTCTGGTCCCACCGTGAGCCTCAGCGGTTTCAACTCTCACACACATAAAGCAGACTCTGCCATCTCTGACTGTTGTGCGACTTCGGTCGTGCATATACTAAAATTGGAACGATACAGAGAAGATTAGCATGGCCCCTGCGCAAGGATGACACGCAAATTCGTGAAGCGTTCCTCATTTACGCTTTAATGAAAACTCAACATTATTCATCAAATGCAGTTTTTCATTGATTTTAGTGGAAACAGTGCCACCATATCTCAGGTGAGAAGAGGAAGTGTAAAATGAGGAGATTAATCAGTGATTAATCTGAAGGTGTAAAATGTTATAAATGGTTAATCTTAGGTTTATATGGATAATCTGAAGACGTAAACTTAATCTGAAGGTTCAAACTATTATAAACTGTTAATCTAGAGATTTAAACCGTCAATCTGAAGGCCTAAACTGTTAATATGTAGGTTAAGACTGTTCATTTGAAGGTTTAAAGTGTTCTTCAGAAGGTCTGGTCCCACCGTGAGCCTCAGCGGTCTAAACTCTCACACACATAAAGCAGACTCTGCCATCTCTAACTGTTGTGCGACTTCGGTCGTGCATATACTAAAATTGGAACGATACAGAGAAGATTAGCATGGCCCCTGCGCAAGGATGACACGCAAATTCGTGAAGCGTTCCTCATTTACTCTTTAATGAAAAATCTGATTATTCATCAATTGCAGTTTTTCATTGATTTTAGTGGAAACAGTGCCACCACATCTCTGGTGGGAAGAGGAAGTGGAAAATTAGGACATTAATCTGTGATTAATCTGAAGGTTTAAATTGTTATAAACGGTTAATTTTAGGTTTATATGGATAATCTGAAGACGTAAACTTAATCTGAAGGGTTAAACTGTTATAAACTGTTAATCTAGAGCTGTAAACTTTTAATGTGAAGGGTTAAACTGTTAATATGTAGGTTAAGACTGTTCATTTGAAGGCTTAAACTGTTCTTCAGAAGGTCTGGTCCCACCGTGAGCCACAGCGGTCTCAACTCTCACACACATAAAGCAGACTCTGCCCTCTCACACTGTTGTGCGACTTCGGTCGTGCATATACTAAAATTGGAACGATACAGAGAAGATTAGCATGGCCCCTGCGCAAGGATGACACGCAAATTCGTGAAGCGTTCCTCATTTAAGCTTTAATGAAAAATCTGATTATTCATCAATTGCAGTTTTTCATTGATTTTAGTGGAAACAGTGCCACCACATCT